>NC_072419.2:5837717-6143913 GCF_028858775.2 Pan troglodytes | reverse complement strand
TTATACAGATTGCGGTGTAGATATTTCCATGTTTGTACAGATAGCGGTGTAGATATTTCCATGTTTATACAGATAGCGGTGTAGATATTTCCATGTTTAAAGAGATAGAGGTGTAGGGATTTCCATGTTTATAGACATTGCGGTGTAGATATTTCCATGTTTATGTTGATGGCATTGTAGATATTTCCATGTTTATACCGATAGCGGTGTTGGTATTTCCACGTTTACTCAGATAGCGATGTAGATATTTCCAAGTTTATACAGATCACGGTGCGGATATTTATATCTTTATACAGATGGCATTGTAGATATTTCCTTATTCACACAGATGGCGGAGTAGATGTTTCCATGTTTATAAAGATGGCGGAGTAGTTAATTCCATGTTTATGGAGATGGCAGTGTAGATATTTTCATGTTTATAGAGATGGCGGTGTAGATATTTCCATGTTTATAGAGATAGCAGTGTAGATATTTACATGTTTATACAGATGGCTGTGTAGATATTTCCATGTGTATACAGATGGCATTGTAGATATTTCCATGTTTATACAGATGACTGTATAGGTATTTCCATGTTTTTACAGATGGCAGTGCAGATATTTCCATGTTTATAGGGATAGCGGTGTAGATATTTCCATGTTTGTACAGATGGCGGTGTTGATATTTCCATCTATACACAGATGGCCGTGTAGATATTTCCATGTTTATACAGATGGCGGCATAGATATTTCCATGGACATGCAGATGGTGGTGTAGATATTTCCATGTTTATACAGATAGCGGTGTAGATATTTCCATGTTTACACAGATGGTGGTGTACATATTTCCGTGTTTATACACATGGCGGAGTAGATACTTCCATCTTTATGGAGATGGCAGTGTAGATATTCTCATGTTTATAGAGATGGCGGTGTAGATATTTCCGTTTATAGAGATAGCGGTGTAGATATTTCCATCTTTCTACAGATGGCTGTGTAGATATTTCCATGTTTATAGAGATGGCGGTGTAGATATTTCCATATTTATACAGATGTCTGTGTAGATATTTCCATGTGTATACAGATGGTATTGAAGTTACTTCCATGTTTATACAGATGGTGGTGTAGATATTTCCATGTTTATTCAGATGACTGTGTAGATATTTCCATGTTTTTACAGATGGCAGTGTAGATATTTCAATGTTTATAGAGATGGCACTGTAGATATTTCGATGTTTATACAGATCGCGGTGTAGATATTTCCATGTTTATACAGATCGCGGTGAAGGTATTTCCATGTTTATACAGATCGCGGTGCAGATATTTCCATGTTTATACAGATCGCGGTGTAGATATTTCCATGTTTATACAGATCGCGTTGTAGATATTTCCATGTTTATACAGATCGCGGTGTAGATATTTCCATGTTTGTACAGATAGCGGTGTAGATATTTCCATGTTTATAGAGATAGCGGTGTAGATATTTCCATGTTTAAAGAGATTGCGGTGTAGATATTTCCATGTTTATGTAGATGGCGTGGAAGATATTTCCATGTTTATACCGATAGCGGTATTGGTATTTCCACGTTTACTCAGATAGCGATGTAGATATTTCCATGTTTATACAGATCACGGTGCAGATATTTATATTTTTATACAGATGGCATTGTAGATATATCCTTATTCACACAGATGGCGGTGTAGATGTTTCCATGTTTATACAGATGGCGGAGTAGTTAGGTCCATGTTTATGGAGATGGCAGTGTAGATATTTTCATGTTTATAGAGATGGCGGTGTAGATATTTCCATGTTTATAGAGATAGCAGTGTAGATATTTACATGTTTATACAGATGGCTGTGTAGATATTTCCAGGTGTATACAGATGGCATTGTAGATATTTCCATGTTTATACAGATGACTGTATAGGTATTTCCATGTTTTTACAGATGGCAGTGCAGATATTTCCATGTTTATAGAGATATCGGTGTAGATATTTCGATGTTTGTACAGATGGCGGTGTTGATATTTCCATCTATACACAGATGGCCGTGCATATATTTCCATGTTTATACAGATGGCGGCATAGATATTTCCATGGACATTCAGATGGTGGTGTTGATATCTCCATGTTTATTTAGATGACTGTGTAGATATTTCCATGTTTTTACAGATGGCAGTGTAGATATTTCAATGTTTATAGAGATGGCACTGTAGATATTTCCATGTTTATACAGATCGCGGTGTAGATATTTCCATGTTTATACAGATAGCGGTGTAGATATTTCCATGTTTTTACAGATATCGGTGTAGATATTTCCATGTTTACACAGATCGCGGTGTAGATATTTCCATGTTTATACAGATCGCGTTGTAGATATTTCCATGTTTATACAGATCGCGGTGTAGATATTTCCATGTTTGTACAGATAGCGGTGTAGATATTTCCATGTTTATACAGATAGCGGTGTAGATATTTCCATGTTTAAAGAGATTGCGGTGTAGATATTTCCATGTTTATGTAGATGGCGTGGAAGATATTTCCATGTTTATACCGATAGCGGTATTGGTATTTCCACGTTTACTCAGATAGCGATGTAGATATTTCCATGTTTATACAGATCACAGTGCAGATATTTATATTTTTATACAGATGGCATTGTAGATATATCCTTATTCACACAGATGGCGGTGTAGATGTTTCCATGTTTATACAGATGGCGGAGTAGTTAGGTCCATGTTTATGGAGATGGCAGTGTAGATATTTTCATGTTTATAGAGATGGCGGTGTAGATATTTCCATGTTTATAGAGATAGCAGTGTAGATATTTACATGTTTATACAGATGGCTGTGTAGATATTTCCATGTGTATACAGATGGCATTGTAGATATTTCCATGTTTATACAGATGACTGTATAGGTATTTCCATGTTTTTACAGATGGCAGTGCAGATATTTCCATGTTTATAGAGATATCGGTGTAGATATTTCGATGTTTGTACAGATGGCGGTGTTGATATTTCCATCTATACACAGATGGCCGTGTAGATATTTCCATGTTTATACAGATGGCGGCATAGATATTTCCATGGACATTCAGATGGTGGTGTAGATATCTCCATGTTTATTCAGATGACTGTGTAGATATTTCCATGTTTTTACAGATGGCAGTGTAGATATTTCAATGTTTATAGAGATGGCACTGTAGATATTTCCATGTTTATACAGATCGTGGTGTAGATATTTGCATGTTTATACAGATAGCGGTGTAGATATTTCCATATTTTTACAGATATCGGTGTAGATATTTCCATGTTTATACAGATCGCGGTGTAGATATTTCCATGTTTATACAGATCGCGGTGTAGATATTTCCATGTTTGTACAGATAGACGTGTAGACATTTCCATGTTTATACAGATAGCGGTGTAGATATTTCCATGTTTAAAGAGATAGCGGTGTAGGTATTTCCATGTTTATAGACATTGCGGTGTAGATATTTCCATGTTTACTCAGATAGCGATGTAGATATTTCCATGTTTATACAGATCGCGGTGTAGATATTTATATCTTTATACAGATGGTATTGTAGATATTTCCTTATTCACACAGATGGCGGTGTAGATGTTTCCATGTTTATACAGATGGCGGAGTAGTTAGTTCCATGTTTATGGAAATGGCAGTGTAGATATTTTCATGTGTATAGAGATGGCGGTGTAGATATTTCCATGTTTATAGAGATAGCAGTGTAGATATTTCCATGTTTTTACAGATGGCAGTGTAGATATTTCAATGTTTATAGAGATGGCACTGTAGATATTTCCATGTTTATACAGATCGCGGTGTAGATATTTCCATGTTTATACAGATAGCGGTGTAGTTATTTCCATGTTTACACAGATTGCGGTGTAGATATTTCCATCTTTCTACAGATGGCATTGTAGATATTTCCATGTTTATACAGATGGCGGTGTAGATATTTCCATGTTTATATAGATGGTGGTGTAGATATTACCATGTTTATACAGATAGCGGTGTAGATATTTCCATGTTTATACAGATCGTGGTGTAGATATTTCCATGTTTATACAGATCGCGGTGTAGATATTTCCATGTTTATACAGATCGTGGTGTAGATATTTCCATCTTTATACAGATCGCGTTGTAGATATTTCCATGTTTGTACAGATCGCAGTGTAGATATTTCCATGTTTGTACAGATAGCGGTGTAGATATTTCCATGTTTATACAGATAGCGGTGTAGATATTTCCATGTTTAAAGAGATATCAGTGTAGGTATTTCCATGTTTATAGACATTGCGGTGTAGATATTTCCATGTTTATGTAGATGGCGTTGTAGATATTTCCATGTTTATACCGATAGCGGTGTTGGTATTTCTACGTTTATTTAGATAGCGATGTAGATATTTCCATGTTTATAAAGATCGCGGTGCAGATATTTATATCTTTATACAGATGGCATTGTAGATATTTCCTTATTCACACAGATGGCGGTGTAGATGTTTCCATGTTTATACAGATGGCGGAGTAGCTAGTTCCATGTTTATGGAGATGGCAGTGTAGATATTTTCATGTTTAGAGAGATGGCGGTGTAGATATTTCCATGTTTATAACGATAGCAGTGTAGATATTTACATGTTTATACAGATGGCTGTGTAGATATTTCCATGTGTATACAGATGGCATTGTAGACATTTCCATGTTTATACAGATGACTGTATAGGTATTTCCATGTTTTTACAGGTGGCAGTGCAGATATTTCCATGTTTATAGAGATAGCGGTGTAGATATTTCCATGTTTGTACAGATGGCGGTGTTGATATTTCCATCTATACACAGATGGCCGTGTAGATATTTCCATGTTTATACAGATGGCGGCATAGATATTTCCATGGACATGCAGAAGGTGGTGTAGATATTTCCATGTTTATACAGATAGCGGTGTAGATATTTCCATGTTTACACAGATGGTGGTGTAGATATTTCCGTGTTTATACACATGGCGGAGTAGTTACTTCCATCTTTATGGAGATGGCAGTGTAGATATTTTCATGTTTATAGAGATGGCGGTGTAGATATTTCCATATTTATAGAGATAGCAGTGTAGATATCTCCATCTTTCTACAGATGGCAGTGTAGATATTTCCATGTTTATACAGATGGCGGTGTAGATATTTCCATATTTATACAGATGTCTGTGTAGATATTTCCATGTGTATACAGATGGTATTGAAGGTATTTCCATGTTTATACAGATTGTGGTGTAGATATTTCCATGTTTATTCAGATGACTGTGTAGATATTTCCATGTTTTTACAGATGGCAGTGTAGATATTTCAATGTTTATAGAGATGGCACTGTAGATATTTCCATGTTTATACAGATCGGGGTGTAGATATTTCCATGTTTATACAGATAGCGGTGTAGATATTTTCATGTTTTTACAGATATCAGTGTAGATATTTCCATGTTTACACAGATTGCGGTGTAGATATTTCCATCTTTCTACAGATGGCATTGTAGATATTTCCATGTTTATACAGATGGCGGTGTAGATATTTCCATGTTTAAATAGATGGTGGTGTAGATATTACCATGTTTATACAGATCGTGGTGTAGATATTTCCATGTTTATACAGATTGCGGTGTAGATATTTCCATGTTTATACAGATCGCGGTGTAGATATTTCCATGTTTATACAGATCGCGTTGTAGATATTTCCATGTTTATACTGATCGCGGTGTATATGTTTCCATGTTTGTACAGATAGCGGTGTAGATATTTCCATGTTTATACATATAGCGGTGTAGATATTTCCATGTTTAAGGAAATAGCGGTGTAGGTATTTCCATGTTTATAGACATTGCGGTGTAGATATTTCCATGTTTATGTAGATGGCGTTGTAGATATTTCCATGTTTATACTGATAGCGGTGTTGGTATTTCCACGTTTACTCAGATAGCGATGTAGATATTTCCAGGTTTATACAGATCGTGGTGTAGATATTTATATCTTTATACAGATGGCATTGTAGATATTTCCTTATTCACACAGATGGCGGTGTAGATGTTTCCATGTTTATACAGATGGCGGAGTTGTTAGTTCCATGTTTATGGAGATGGCAGTGTAGATAATTTCATGTTTATAGAGATGGCGGTGTAGATATTTCCATGTTTATAGAGATAGCAGTGTAGATATTTACATGTTTATACAGATGGCTGTGTAGATATTTCCATGTGTATACAGATGGCATTGTAGATATTTCCATGTTTATACAGATGACTGTATAGGTATTTCCATGTTTTTACAGATGGCAGTGCAGATATTTCCATGTTTATAGAGATAGCGGTGTAGATATTTCCATGTTTGTACAGATGGCGGTGTTGATATTTCCATCTATACACAGATGGCCGTGTAGATATTTCCATGTTTATACAGATGGCGGCATAGATATTTCCATGGACATGCAGATGGTGGTGTAGATATTTCCATGTTTATACAGATAGCGGTGTAGATATTTCCATGTTTACACAGATGGTGGTGTAGATATTTCCGTTTTTATACACATGGCGGAGTAGATACTTCTATCTTTATGGAGATGGCAGTGTAGATATTTTCATGTTTATAGAGATGGCGGTGTAGATATTTACATATTTATAGAGATAGCGGTGTAGATATTTAAATCTTTCTACAGATGGCAGTGTAGATATTTCCATGTTTATACAGATGGTGGTGTAGATATTTCCATATTTATACAGATGTCTGTGTAGCTATTTCCATGTGTATACAGATGGTATTGAAGGTATTTCCATGTTTATACAGATGGTGTTGTAGATATTTCCATGTTTATTCAGATGACTGTGTAGATATTTCCATGTTTTTACAGATGGCAGTGTAGATATTTCAATGTTTATAGAGATGGCACTGTAGATATTTCCATGTTTATACAGATCGCGGTGTAGATATTTCCATGTTTATACAGATAGCGGTGTAGATATTTCCATGTTTTTACAGATATCGGTGTAGATATTTCCATGTTTACACAGATGGCGGTGTAGATATTTCCATCTTTCTAGAGATGGCATTGTAGATATTTCCATCTTTATACAGATGGCGGTGTAGATATTTCCATGTTTATATAGATGGTGGTGTAGATATTCCCATGTTTATACAGATAGCGGTGTAGATATTTCCATGTTTATACAGATCGTGGTGAAGATATTTCCATGTTTATACAGATCGCGGTGTAGATATTTCCATGTTTATACAGATCGCGGTGTAGATATTTCCATGTTTATACAGATCGCGTTGTAGATATTTCCATGTTTATACAGATCGCGGTGTAGATATTTCCATGTTTGTACAGATAGCGGTGTAGATATTTCCATGTTTATACAGATAGCAGTGTAGATATTTCCATGTTTAAAGAGATAGCGGTGTTGGTATTTCCATGTTTATAGACATTGCGGTGTAGATATTTCCATGTTTATGTAGATGGCGTTGTAGATATTTCCATGTTTATACCGATAGCGGTGTTGGTATTTCCACGTTTACTCAGATAGCGATGTAGATATTTCCATTTTTATACAGATCGCGGTGCAGATATTTATATCTTTATACACATGGTATTGTAGATATTTCCTTATTCACACAGATGGCGGTGTAGATGTTTCCATGTTTATACAGATGCCGGAGTAGTTAGTTCCATGTTTATGGAGATGGCAGTGTAGATATTTTCATGTTTATAGAGATGGCGGTGTAGATATTTCCATGTTTATAGACATAGCAGTGTAGATATTTACATGTTTATACAGATGGCTGTGTAGATATTTCCATGTGTATACAGATGGCATTGTAGATATTTCCATGTTTATACAGATGACTGTATAGGTATTTCCATGTTTTTACAGATGGCAGTGCAGATATTTCCATGTTTATAGAGATAGCGGTGTAGATATTTCCATGTTTGTACAGATGGCGGTGTTGATATTTCCATCTATACACAGATGGCCGTGTAGATATTTCCATGTTTATACCGATGGCGGCATAGGTATTTCCATGGACATGCAGATGGTGGTGTAGATATTTCCATGTTTATACAGATAGCGGTGTAGATATTTCCATGTTTACACAGATGGTGGTGTAGATATTTCCATATTTATACAGATGTCTGTGTAGATATTTCCATGTGTATACAGATGGTATTGAAGGTATTTCCATGTTTATACAGATGGTGGTGAAGATATTTCCATGTTTATTCAGATGACTGTGTAGATATTTCCATGTTTTTACAGATGGCAGTGTAGATATTTCAATGTTTATAGAGATGGCACTGTAGATATTTCCATGTTTATACAGATCACGGTGTAGATATTTCCATGTTTTTACAGATATCGGTGTAGATATTTCCATGTTTACACAGATTGCGGTGTAGATATTTCCATCTTTCTACAGATGGCATTGTAGATATTTCCATGTTTATACAGATGGCGGTGTAGATATTTCCATGTTTATATAGATGGTGGTGTAGATATTACCATGTTTATACAGATAGCGGTGTAGATATTTCCATGTTTATACAGATCGTGGTGAAGATATTTCCATGTTTATACAGATCGCGGTGTAGATATTTCCATGTTTATACAGATCGCGGTGTAGATATTTCCATGTTTATACAGATCGCGTTGTAGATATTTCCATGTTTATACAGATTGCGGTGTAGATATTTCCATGTTTGTACAGATAGCGGTGTAGATATTTCCATGTTTATACAGATAGCGGTGTAGATAGTTCCATGTTTAAAGAGATAGCGGTGTAGGTATTTCCATGTTTATAGACATTGCGGTGTAGATATTTCCATGTTTATGTAGATGGCGTTGTAGATATTTCCATGTTTATACCGATAGCGGTGTTGGTATTTCCACGTTTACTCAGATAGCGATGTAGATAGTTCCATGTTTATACAGATCCCGGTGCAGATATTTATATCTTTATACAGATGGCATTGTAGATATTTCCTTATTCACACAGATGGCGGTGTAGATGTTTCCATGTTTATACAGATGGCGGAGTAGTTAGTTCCATGTTTATGGAGATGGCAGTGTAGATATTTTCATGTTTATACAGATGGCTGTATAGATATTTCCATATTTCTAGAGATAGCGGTGTAGATATTTCCATCTTTCTACAGATGGCAGTGTAGATATTTCCATGTTTATACAGATGGCGGTGTAGATATTTCCATATTTATACAGATGTCTGTGTAGATATTTCCATGTGTATACAGATGGTATTGAAGGTATTTCCATGTTTATACAGATGACTGTAAAGGTATTTCCATGTTTTTACACATGGCAGTGCAGATATTTCCATGTTTATAGAGATAGCGGTGTAGATATTTCCATGTTTGTACAGATGGCGGTGTTGGTATTTCCATCTATACACAGATGGCTGTGTAGATATTTCCATGTTTATACAGATGGCGGCATAGATATTTCCATGGACATGCAGATGGTGTAGATATTTCCATGTTTATGCAGATGACTGTGTAGATATTTCCATGTTTTTACAGATGGCAGTGTAGATATTTCAATGTTTGTAGAGATGCCACTGTAGATATTTCCATGTTTATGAAGATCGCGGTGTAGATATTTCCATGTTTATACAGATAGCGGTGTAGATATTTCCATGTTTTTACAGATATCGGTGTAGATATTTCCATGTTTACAGAGATTGCGGTGTAGATATTTCCATCTTTCTACAGATGGCAGTGTAGAAATTTCCATGTTTATACAGATAGCGGTGTAGATATTTCCATGTTTATACAGATCGCGGTGTAGATATTTCCACGTTTATACAGATCGCGGTGAAGATATTTCCATGTTTATACAGATCACGGTGTAGATATTTCCAGGTTTATACAGATCGCCGTCCAGATATTTCCATGTTTATACGGATCCCGTTGTAGATATTTCCATGTTTATACAGATCACAGTGTAGATATTTCCAAGTTTGTACAGATAGCGGTGTAGATATTTCCATGTTTATACAGATAGCGGTGTAGATATTTCCATGTTTAAAGAGATAGCGTTGTAGGTATTTCCATGTTTATAGACATTGCGGTGTAGATATTTCCATGTTTATGTAGATGGCGTTGTAGATATTTCCATGTTTATACCGATAGCGGTGTTGGTATTTCCACGTTTACTCAGATAGCGATGTAGATATTTCCATGTTTATACAGATCGTGGTGCAGATATTTATATCTTCATACAGATGGCATTGTAGATATTTCCTTATTCACACAGATGGCGGAGTAGATGTTTCCATGTTTATAAAGATGGCGGAGTAGTTAATTCCATGTTTATGGAGATGGCAGTGTAGATATTTTCATGTTTACAGAGATGGCGGTGTAGATATTTCCATGTTTGTAGAGATAGCAGTGTAGATATTTACATGTTTATACAGATGGCTGTGTAGATATTTCCATGTGTATACAGATGGCATTGTAGCTATTTCCATGTTTATACAGATGACTGTATAGGTATTTCCATGTTTTTACAGATGGCAGTGCAGATATTTCCATGTTTATAGAGATAGCGGTGTAGATATTTCCATGTTTGTACAGATGGCGGTGTTGATATTTCCATCTATACACAGATGGCCGTGTAGATATTTCCATGTTTATACAGATGGCGGCATAGATATTTCCATGGACATGCAGATGGTGGTGTAGATATTTCCATGTTTATACAGATAGCGGTGTAGATATTTCCATGTTTACACAGATGGTGGTGTAGATATTTCCGTGTTTATACACATGGCGGAGTAGATACTTCCATCTTTATGGAGATGGCAGTGTAGATATTTTCATGTTTATAGAGATGGCGGTGTAGATATTTCCATATTTATAGAGATAGCGGTGTAGATATTTCCATCTTTCTACAGATGGCAGTGTAGATATTTCCATGTATATACAAATGGCGGTGTAGATATTTCCATATTTATACAGATGTCTGTGTAGATATTTCCATGTGTATACAGATGGTATTGAAGGTATTTCCATGTTTATACAGATGCTGTTGTAGATATTTCCATGTTTATTTAGATGACTGTGTAGATATTTCCATGTTTTTACAGATGGCAGTGTAGATATTTCAATGTTTATAGAGATGGCACTGTAGATATTTCCATGTTTATACAGATCGCGGTGTAGATATTTCCATGTTTATACAGATAGCGGTGTAGATATTTCCATGTTTTTACAGATATCGGTGTAGATATTTCCATGTTTACACAGATGGCGGTGTAGATATTTCCATCTTTCTACAGATGGCATTGTAGATATTTCCTTGTTTATACAGATGGCGGTGTAGATATTTCCATGTTTATATAGATGGTGGTGTAGATATTCCCATGTTTATACAGATAGCGGTGTAGATATTTCCATGTTTATACAGATAGCGGTGTAGATATTTCCATGTTTATACAGATCGCGGTGAAGATATTTCCATGTTTATACAGATCGCGGTGTAGATATTTCCATGTTTATACAGATCGCGGTGTAGATATTTCCATGTTTATACAGATCGCGTTGTAGATATTTCCATGTTTATATAGATCGCGGTGTAGATATTTCCATGTTTGTACAGATAGCGGTGTAGATATTTCCATGTTTATACAGATAGCGGTGTAGATATTTCCATGATTAAAGAGATAGCGGTGTAGGTATTTCCATGTTTATAGACATTGCGGTGTAGATATTTCCATGTTTATGTAGATGGCGTTGTAGATATTTCCATGTTTATACCGATAGCGGTGTTGGTATTTCCACGTTTACTCAGATAGCGATGTAGATATTTCCATGTTTATACAGATCGCGGTGCAGATATTTATATCTTTATACACATGGCATTGTAGATATTTCCTTATTCACAGAGATGGCGGTGTAGATGTTTCCATGTTTATACAGATGGCGGAGTAGTTAGTTCCATGTTTATGGAGATGGCAGTGTAGATATTTTCATGTTTATAGAGATGGCGGTGTAGATATTTCCATGTTTATAGACATAGCAGTGTAGATATTTACATGTTTATACAGATGGCTGTGTAGATATTTCCAGGTGTATACAGATGGCATTGTAGATATTTCCATGTTTATACAGATGACTGTATAGGTATTTCCATGTTTTTACAGATGGCAGTGCAGATATTTCCATGTTTATAGAGATAGCGGTGTAGATATTTCCATGTTTGTACAGATGGCGGTGTTGATATTTCCATCTATACACAGATGGCCGTGTAGATATTTCCATGTTTATACCGATGGCGGCATAGGTATTTCCATGGACATGCAGATGGTGGTGTAGATATTTCCATGTTTATACAGATAGCGGTGTAGATATTTCCATGTTTACACAGATGGTGGTGTAGATATTTCCATATTTATACAGATGTCTGTGTAGATATTTCCATGTGTATACAGATGGTATTGAAGGTATTTCCATGTTTATACAGATGGTGGTGTAGATATTTCCATGTTTATTCAGATGACTGTGTAGATATTTCCATGTTTTTACAGATGGCAGTGTAGATATTTCAATGTTTATAGAGATGGCACTGTAGATATTTCCATGTTTATACAGATCGCGGTGTAGATATTTCCATGTTTTTACAGATATCGGTGTAGATATTTCCATGTTTACACAGATTGCGGTGTAGATATTTCCATCTTTCTACAGATGGCATTGTAGATATTTCCATGTTTATACAGATGGCGGTGTAGATATTTCCATGTTTATATAGATGGTGGTGTAGATATTACCATGTTTATACAGATAGCGGTGTAGATATTTCCATGTTTATACAGATCGCGGTGAAGATATTTCCATGTTTATACAGATCGCGGTGTAGATATTTCCATGTTTATACAGATCGCGGTGTAGATATTTCCATGTTTATACAGATCGCGTTGTAGATATTTCCATGTTTATACAGATTGCGGTGTAGATATTTCCATGTTTGTACAGATAGCGGTGTAGATATTTCCATGTTTATACAGATAGCGGTGTAGATAGTTCCATGTTTAAAGAGATAGCGGTGTAGGTATTTCCATGTTTATAGACATTGCGGTGTAGATATTTCCATGTTTATGTAGATGGCGTTGTAGATATTTCCATGTTTATACCGATAGCGGTGTTGGTATTTCCACGTTTACTCAGATAGCGATGTAGATAGTTCCATGTTTATACAGATCCCGGTGCAGATATTTATATCTTTATACAGATGGCATTGTAGATATTTCCTTATTCACACAGATGGCGGTGTAGATGTTTCCATGTTTATACAGATGGCGGAGTAGTTAGTTACATGTTTATGGAGATGGCAGTGTAGATATTTTCATGTTTATACAGATGGCGGTGTAGATATTTCCATATTTCTAGAGATAGCGGTGTAGATATTTCCATCTTTCTACAGATGGCAGTGTAGATATTTCCATGTTTATACAGATGGCGGTGTAGATATTTCCATATTTATACAGATGTCTGTGTAGATATTTCCATGTGTATACAGATGGTATTGAAGGTATTTCCATGTTTATACAGATGACTGTAAAGGTATTTCCATGTTTTTACACATGGCAGTGCAGATATTTCCATGTTTATAGAGATAGCGGTGTAGATATTTCCATGTTTGTACAGATGGCGGTGTTGGTATTTCCATCTATACACAGATGGCTGTGTAGATATTTCCATGTTTATACAGATGGCGGCATAGATATTTCCATGGACATGCAGATGGTGGTGTAGATATTTCCATGTTTATGCAGATGACTGTGTAGATATTTCCATGTTTTTACAGATGGCAGTGTAGATATTTCAATGTTTGTAGAGATGCCACTGTAGATATTTCCATGTTTATGAAGATCGCGGTGTAGATATTTCCATGTTTATACAGATAGCGGTGTAGATATTTCCATGTTTTTACAGATATCGGTGTAGATATTTCCATGTTTACAGAGATTGCGGTGTAGATATTTCCATCTTTCTACAGATGGCAATGTAGAAATTTCCATGTTTATACAGATAGCGGTGTAGATATTTCCATGTTTATACAGATCGCGGTGTAGATATTTCCACGTTTATACAGATCGCGGTGAAGATATTTCCATGTTTATACAGACCCCGTTGTAGATATTTCCATGTTTATACAGATCACAGTGTAGATATTTCCAAGTTTGTACAGATAGCGGTGTAGATATTTCCATGTTTATACAGATAGCGGTGTAGATATTTCCATGTTTAAAGAGATAGCGTTGTAGGTATTTCCATGTTTATAGACATTGCGGTGTAGATATTTCCATGTTTATGTAGATGGCGTTGTAGATATTTCCATGTTTATACCGATAGCGGTGTTGGTATTTCCACGTTTACTCAGATAGCGATGTAGATATTTCCATGTTTATACAGATCGCGGTGCAGATATTTATATCTTTATACAGATGGCATTGTAGATATTTCCTTATTCACACAGATGGCGGAGTAGATGTTTCCATGTTTAAACAGATGGCGGAGTAGTTAATTCCATGTTTATGGAGATGGCAGTGTAGATATTTTCATGTTTATAGAGATGGCGGTGTAGATATTTCCATGTTTGTAGAGATAGCAGTGTAGATATTTACATGTTTATACAGATGGCTGTGTAGATATTTCCATGTGTATACAGATGGCATTGTAGCTATTTCCATGTTTATACAGATGACTGTATAGGTATTTCCATGTTTTTACAGATGGCAGTGCAGATATTTCCATGTTTATAGAGATAGCGGTGTAGATATTTCCATGTTTGTACAGATGGCGGTGTTGATATTTCCATCTATACACAGATGGCCGTGTAGATATTTCCATGTTTATACAGATGGCGGCATAGATATTTCCATGGACATGCAGATGGTGGTGTAGATATTTCCATGTTTATACAGATAGCGGGGTAGATATTTCCATGTTTACACAGATGGTGGTGAAGATATTTCCATATTTATACAGATGTCTGTGTAGATATTTCCATGTGTATACAGATGGTATAGAAGGTATTTCCATGTTTATACAGATGGTGGTGTAGATATTTCCATGTTTATTCAGATGACTGTGTAGATATTTCCATGTTTTTACAGATGGCAGTGTAGATATTTCAATGTTTATAGAGATGGCACTGTAGATATTTCCATGTTTATACAGATCGCGGTGTAGATATTTCCATGTTTTTACAGATATCGGTGTAGATATTTCCATGTTTATACAGATGGCGGCATAGATATTTCCATGGACATGCAGATGGTGGTGTAGTTATTTCCATGTTTATACAGATAGCGGTGTAGATATTTCCATGTTTACACAGATGGTGGTGTAGATATTTCCGTGTTTATACACATGGCGGAGTAGATACTTCCATCTTTATGGAGATGGCAGTGTAGATATTTTCATGTTTATAGAGATGGCGGTGTAGATATTTCCATATTTATAGAGATAGCGGTGTAGATATTTCCATCTTTCTACAGATGGCAGTGTAGATATTTCCATGTATATACAAATGGCGGTGTAGATATTTCCATATTTATACAGATGTCTGTGTAGATATTTCCATGTGTATACAGATGGTATTGAAGGTATTTCCATGTTTATACAGATGCTGTTGTAGATATTTCCATGTTTATTTAGATGACTGTGTAGATATTTCCATGTTTTTACAGATGGCAGTGTAGATATTTCAATGTTTATAGAGATGGCACTGTAGATATTTCCATGTTTATACAGATTGTGGTGTAGATATTTCCATGTTTATACAGATAGCGGTGTAGATATTTCCATGTTTTTACAGATATCGGTGTAGATATTTCCATGTTTACACAGATGGCGGTGTAGATATTTCCATCTTTCTACAGATGGCATTGTAGATATTTCCTTGTTTATACAGATGGCGGTGTAGATATTTCCATGTTTATATAGATGGTGGTGTAGATATTCCCATGTTTATACAGATAGCGGTGTAGATATTTCCATGTTTATACAGATCGCGGTGAAGATATTTCCATGTTTATACAGATCGCGGTGTAGATATTTCCATGTTTATACAGATCGCGGTGTAGATATTTCCATGTTTGTACAGATAGCGGTGTAGATATTTCCATGTTTATACAGATAGCGGTGTAGATATTTCCATGATTAAAGAGATAGCGGTGTAGGTATTTCCATGTTTATAGACATTGCGGTGTAGATATTTCCATGTTTATGTAGATGGCGTTGTAGATATTTCCATGTTTATACCGATAGCGGTGTTGGTATTTCCACGTTTACTCAGATAGCGATGTAGATATTTCCATGTTTATACAGATCGCGGTGCAGATATTTATATCTTTATACACATGGCATTGTAGATATTTCCTTATTCACAGAGATGGCGGTGTAGATGTTTCCATGTTTATACAGATGCAGGAGTAGTTAGTTCCAAGTTTATGGAGATGGCAGTGTAGATATTTTCATGTTTATAGAGATGGCGGTGTAGATATTTCCATGTTTATAGACATAGCAGTGTAGATATTTACATGTTTATACAGATGGCTGTGTAGATATTTCCAGGTGTATACAGATGGCATTGTAGATATTTCCATGTTTATACAGATGACTGTATAGGTATTTCCATGTTTTTACAGATGGCAGTGCAGATATTTCCATGTTTATAGAGATAGCGGTGTAGATATTTCCATGTTTGTACAGATGGCGGTGTTGATATTTCCATCTATACACAGATGGCCGTGTAGATATTTCCATGTTTATACCGATGGCGGCATAGGTATTTCCATGGACATGCAGATGGTGGTGTAGATATTTACATGTTTATACAGATAGCGGTGTAGATATTTCCATGTTTACACAGATGGTGGTGTAGATATTTCCATATTTATACAGATGTCTGTGTAGATATTTCCATGTGTATACAGATGGTATTGAAGGTATTTCCATGTTTATACAGATGGTGGTGTAGATATTTCCATGTTTATTCAGATGACTGTGTAGATATTTCCATGTTTTTACAGATGGCAGTGTAGATATTTCAATGTTTATAGAGATGGCACTGTAGATATTTCCATGTTTATACAGATCGCGGTGTAGATATTTCCATGTTTTTACAGATATCGGTGTAGATATTTCCATGTTTACACAGATTGCGGTGTAGATATTTCCATCTTTCTACAGATGGCATTGTAGATATTTCCATGTTTATACAGATGGCGGTGTAGATATTTCCATGTTTATATAGATGGTGGTGTAGATATTACCATGTTTATACAGATAGCGGTGTAGATATTTCCATGTTTATACAGATCGCGGTGAAGATATTTCCATGTTTATACAGATCGCGGTGTAGATATTTCCATGTTTATACAGATCGCGGTGTAGATATTTCCATGTTTATACAGATCGCGTTGTAGATATTTCCATGTTTATACAGATTGCGGTGTAGATATTTCCATGTTTGTACAGATAGCGGTGTAGATATTTCCATGTTTATACAGATAGCGGTGTAGATATTTCCATGTTTAAAGAGATAGCGGTGTAGGTATTTCCATGTTTATAGACATTGCGGTGTAGATATTTCCATGTTTATGTAGATGGCGTTGTAGATATTTCCATGTTTATACCGATAGCGGTGTTGGTATTTCCACGTTTACTCAGATAGCGATGTAGATATTTCCATGTTTATACAGATCCCGGTGCAGATATTTATATCTTTATACAGATGGCATTGTAGATATTTCCTTATTCACACAGATGGCGGTGTAGATGTTTCCATGTTTATACAGATGGCGGAGTAGTTAGTTACATGTTTATGGAGATGGCAGTGTAGATATTTTCATGTTTATACAGATGGCGGTGTAGATATTTCCATATTTATAGAGATAGCGGTGTAGATATTTCCATCTTTCTACAGATGGCAGTGTAGATATTTACATGTTTATACAGATGGCGGTGTAGATAATCCATATTTATACAGATGTCTGTGTAGATATTTCCATGTGTATACAGATGGTATTGAAGGTATTTCCATGTTTATACAGATGACTGTAAAGGTATTTCCATGTTTTTACACATGGCAGTGCAGATATTTCCATGTTTATAGAGATAGTGGTGTAGATATTTCCATGTTTGTACAGATGGCGGTGTTGATATTTCCATCTATACACAGATGGCCGTGTAGATATTTCCATGTTTATACAGATGGCGGCATAGATATTTCCATGGACATGCAGATGGTGTTGTAGATATTTCCATGTTTATGCAGATGACTGTGTAGATATTTCCATGTTTTTACAGATGGCAGTGTAGATATTTCAATGTTTGTAGAGATGGCACTGTAGATATTTCCATGTTTATGAAGATCGCGGTGTAGATATTTCCATGTTTATACAGATAGCGGTGTAGATATTTCCATGTTTTTACAGATATCGGTGTAGATATTTCCATGTTTACACAGGTTGAGGTGTAGATATTTCCATCTTTCTACAGATGGCATTGTAGATATTTCCATGTTTATACAGATGGCGGTGTAGATATTTCCATGTTTATATAGATGGTGGTGTAGATATTACCATGTTTATACAGATAGCGGTGTAGATATTTCCATGTTTATACAGATCGTGGTGAAGATATTTCCATGTTTATACAGATCGCGGTGTAGATATTTCCATGTTTATACAGATCGCGGTGTAGATATTTGCATGTTTATACAGATCGCGTTGTAGATATTTCCATGTTTATACAGATTGCCGTGTAGATATTTCCATGTTTGTACAGATAGCGGTGTAGATATTTCCATGTTTATACAGATAGTGGTGTAGATATTTCCATGTTTAAAGAGATAGCGGTGTAGGTATTTCCATGTTTATAGACATTGCTGTGTAGATATTTCCATGTTTATGTAAATGGCGTTGTAGATATTTCCATGTTTATACCGATAGCGGTGTTGGTATTTCCACGTTTACTCAGATAGCGATGTAGATATTTCCATGTTTATACAGATCCCGGTGCAGATATTTATATCTTTATACAGATGGCATTGTAGATATTTCCTTATTCACACAGATGGCGGTGTAGATGTTTCCATGTTTATACAGATGGCGGAGTAGTTAGTTCCATGTTTATGGAGATGGCAGTGTAGATATTTCCATGTTTATAGAGATAGCAGTGTAGATATTTACATGTTAGAGAGATGGCTGTGTAGATATTTCCATGAGTATTCAGATGGCATTGTAGATATTTCCATGTTTATACAGATGACTGTATAGGTATTTCCATGTTTTTACTGATGGCAGTGCAGATATTTCCATGTTTATAGAGATAGTGGTGTAGATATTTCCATGTTTGTACAGATGGCGGTGTTGATATTTCCATCTATACACAGATGGCCGTGTAGATATTTCCATGTTTATACAGATGGCGGCAAAGATATTTCCATGGACATGCAGATGGTGGTGTAGATATTTCCATGTTTATACAGATAGCGGTGTAGATATTTCCATCTTTCTACAGATGGCAGTGTAGATATTTCCATGTTTATACAGATGGCGGTGGAGATATTTCCATATTTATACAGATGTCTGTGTAGATATTTCCATGTGTATACAGATGGTATTGAAGGTATTTCCATGTTTATACAGATGGTGGTGTAGATATTTCCATGTTTATTCAGATGACTGTGTAGGTATTTCCATGTTTTTACAGATGGCAGTGTAGATATTTCAATGTTTATAGAGATGGCACTGTAGATATTTCCATGTTTATACAGATCGCGGTGTAGATATTTCCATGTTTTTACAGATATCGGTGTAGATATTTCCATGTTTACACAGATTGCGGTGTAGATATTTCCATCTTTCTACAGATGACATTGTAGATATTTCCATGTTTATACAGATGGCGGTGTAGATATTTCCATGTTTATACAGATAGCGGTGTAGAGATTTCCATGTTTATACAGATCGTGGTGAAGGTATTTCCATGTTTATACAGATCGCGGTGTAGATATTTCCATGTTTATACAGATCGCGGTGTAGATATTTCCATGTTTATACAGATCGCGTTGTAGATATTTCCATGTTTATACAGATTGCGGTGTAGATATTTCCATGTTTGTACAGATAACGGTGTAGATATTTCCATGTTTATACAGATAGCGGTGTAGATATTTCCATGTTTAAAGAGATAGCGGTGTAGGTATTTCCATGTTTATAGACATTGCGGTGTAGATATTTCCACGTTTATGTAGATGGCGTTGTAGATATTTCCATGTTTATACCGATAGCGGTGTTGGTATTTCCACGTTTACTCAGATAGCGATGTAGATAGTTCCATGTTTATACAGATCCCGGTGCAGATATTTATATCTTTATACAGATGGCATTGTAGATATTTCCTTATTCACACAGATGGCGGTGTAGATGTTTCCATGTTTATACAGATGGCGGAGTAGTTAGTTCCATGTTTATGGAGATGGCAGTGTAGATATTTTCATGTTTATAGAGATGGCAGTGTAGATATTTCCATGTTTATAGAGATAGCAGTGTAGATATTTACATGTTAGAGAGATGGCTGTGTAGATATTTCCATGAGTATTCAGATGGCATTGTAGATATTTCCATGTTTATACAGATGACTGTATAGCTATTTCCATGTTTTTACAGATGGCAGTGCAGATATTTCCATGTTTATAGAGATAGCGGTGTAGATATTTCCATGTTTGTACAGATGGCGGTGTTGATATTTCCATCTATACACAGATGGCCGTGTAGATATTTCCATGTTTATACAGATGGCGGCATAGATATTTCCATGGACATGCAGATGATGGTGTAGATATTTCCATGTTTATACAGATAGCGGTGTAGATATTTCCATCTTTCTACAGATGGCAGTGTAGATATTTCCATGTTTATACAGATGGCGGTGTAGATATTTCCATATTTATACAGATGTCTGTGTAGATATTTCCATGTGTATACAGATGGTACTGAAGGTATTTCCATGTTTATACAGATGGTGGTGTAGATATTTCCATGTTTATTCTGATGACTGTGTAGATATTTCCATGTTTTTACAGATGGCAGTGTAGATATTTCAATGTTTATAGAGATGGCACTGTAGATATTTCCATGTTTATACAGATCGCGGTGTAGATATTTCCATGTTTATACAGATAGCGGTGTAGATATTTCCATGTTTTTACAGATATCGGTGTAGATATTTCCATGTTTACACAGATTGCGGTGTAGATATTTCCATCTTTCTACAGATGGCATTGTAGATATTTCCATGTTTATACAGATGGCGGTGTAGATATTTCCATGTTTATATAAATGGTGGTGTAGATATTACCATATTTATACAGATAGCGGTATAGATATTTCCATGTTTATACAGATCGTGGTGAAGATATTTCCATGTTTATACAGATCACGGTGTAGATATTTCCATGTTTATACAGATCGCGGTGTAGATATTTCCAGGTTTATACAGATCGCGTTGTAGATATTTCCATGTTTATACAGATTGCGGTGTAGATATTTCCATGTTTGTACAGATAGCGGTGTAGATATTTCCATGTTTATACAGATAGCGGTGTAGATATTTTCATGTTTAAAGAGATAGCGGTGTAGGTATTTTCATGTTTATAGACATTGCGGTGTAGATATTTCCATGTTTATGTAGATGGCGTTGTAGATATTTCCATGTTTATACCGATAGCGGTGTTGGTATTTCCACGTTTACTCAGATAGCGATGTAGATATTTCCATGTTTATACAGATCCCGGTGCAGATATTTATATCTTTATACAGATAGCATTGTAGATACTTCCTTATTCACACAGATGGCGGTGTAGATGTTTCCATGTTTATACAGATGGCGGAGTAGTTAGTTCCATGTTTATGGAGATGGCAGTGTAGATATTTCCATGTTTATACAGATGGCGGTGTAGATATTTCCATATTTATACAGATGTCTGTGTAGATATTTCCATGTGTATACAGATGGTACTGAAGGTATTTCCATGTTTATACAGATGGTGGTGTAGATATTTCCATGTTTATTCAGATGACTGTGTAGATATTTCCATGTTTTTACAGATGGCAGTGTAGATATTTCAATGTTTATAGAGATGGCACTGTAGATATTTCCATGTTTATACAGATCGGGGTGTAGATATTACCATATTTATACAGATAGCGGTTTAGATATTTCCATGTTTATACAGATCGTGGTGAAGATATTTCCATGTTTATACAGATCACGGTGTAGATATTTCCATGTTTATACAGATCGCGTTGTAGATATTTCCATGTTTATACTGATCGCGGTGTATATGTTTCCATGTTTGTACAGATAGCGGTGTAGATATTTCCATGTTTATACAGATGGCGGCATAGATATTTCCATGGACATGCAGATGGTGGTGTAGATATTTCCATGTTTATACCGATAGCGGTGTAGATATTTCCATGTTTACACAGATGGTGGTGTAGATATTTCCGTGTTTATACACATGGCGGAGTAGATACTTCCATCTTTATGGAGATGGTAGTGTAGATATTTTCATGTTTATAGAGATGGCGTTGTAGATATTTCCATATTTATAGAGATAGCGGTGTAGATATCTCCATCTTTCTACAGATGGCAGTGTAGATATTTCCATGTTTATACAGATGGCGGTGTAGATATTTCCATATTTATACAGATGTCTGTGTAGATATTTCCATGTGTATACAGATGGTATTGAAGGTATTTCCATGTTTATACAGATTGTGGTGTAGATATTTCCATGTTTATTCAGATGACTGTGTAGATATTTCCATGTTTTTACAGATGGCAGTGTAGATATTTCAATGTTTATAGAGATGGCACTGTAGATATTTCCATGTTTATACAGATCGGGGTGTAGATATTTCCATGTTTATACAGATAGCGGTGTAGATATTTTCATGTTTTTACAGATATCAGTGTAGATATTTCCATGTTTACACAGATTGCGGTGTAGATATTTCCATCTTTCTACAGATGGCATTGTAGATATTTCCATGTTTATACAGATGGCGGTGTAGATATTTCCATGTTTAAATAGATGGTGGTGTAGATATTACCATGTTTATACAGATCGTGGTTTAGATATTTCCATGTTTATACAGATTGCGGTGTAGATATTTCCATGTTTATACAGATCGCGGTGTAGATATTTCCATGTTTATACAGATCGCGTTGTAGATATTTCAATGTTTATAGAGATGGCACTGTAGATATTTCCATGTTTATGAAGATCGCGGTGTAGATATTTCCATGTTTATACAGATAGCGGTGTAGATATTTCCATGTTTTTACAGATATCGGTGTAGATATTTCCATGTTTACAGAGATTGCGGTGTAGATATTTCCATCTTTGTACAGATGGCATTGTAGAAATTTCCATGTTTATACAGATAGCGGTGTAGGTATTTCCATGTTTATACAGATAGCGGTGTAGATATTTCCATGTTTATACAGATTGCGGTGAAGATATTTCCATGTTTATACAGATCACGGTGTAGATATTTCCAGGTTTATACAGATCGTGGTCCAGATATTTCCATGTTTATACAGATCCCGTTGTAGATATTTCCATGTTTATACAGATCCCGTTGTAGATATTTCCATGTTTGTACAGATAGCGGTGTAGATATTTCCATGTTTATACAGATAGCGGTGTAGATATTTCCATGTTTAAAGAGATAGCGTTGTAGGTATTTCCATGTTTATAGACATTGCGGTGTAGATATTTCCATGTTTATGTAGATGGCGTTGTAGATATTTCCATGTTTATACCGATAGCGGTGTTGGTATTTCCACGTTTACTAAGATAGCGATGTAGATATTTCCATGTTTATACAGATCGCGGTGCAGATATTTATATCTTTATACAGATGGCATTGTAGATATTTCCTTATTCACACAGATGGCGGAGTAGATGTTTCCATGTTTATTAAAGATGGCGGAGTAGTTAATTCCATGTTTATGGAGATGGCAGTGTAGATATTTTCATGTTTATAGAGATGGCGGTGTAGATATTTCCATGTTTGTAGAGATAGCAGTGTAGATATTTACATGTTTATACAGATGGCTGTGTAGATATTTCCATGTGTATACAGATGGCATTGTAGCTATTTCCATGTTTATACAGATGACTGTATAGGTATTTCCATGTTTTTACAGATGGCAGTGCAGATATTTCCATGTTTATAGAGATAGCGGTGTAGATATTTCCATGTTTGTACAGATGGCGGTGTTGATATTTCCATCTATACACAGATGGCCGTGTAGATATTTCCATGTTTCTACAGATGGCGGCATAGATATTTCCATGGACATGCAGATGGTGGTGTAGATATTTCCATGTTTATACAGATAGCGGTGTAGATATTTCCATGTTTACACAGATGTTTGTGAAGATATTTCCATATTTATACAGATGTCTGTGTAGATATTTCCATGTGTATACAGATGGTATTGAAGGTATTTCCATGTTTATACAGATGGTGGTGTAGATATTTCCATGTTTATTCAGATGACTGTGTAGATATTTCCATGTTTTTACAGATGGCAGTGTAGATATTTCAATGTTTATAGAGATGGCACTGTAGATATTTCCATGTTTATACAGATCGCGGTGTAGATATTTCCATGTTTTTACAGATATCGGTGTAGATATTTCCATGTTTACACAGATTGCGGTGTAGATATTTCCATCTTTCTACAGATGGCATTGTAGATATTTCCATGTTTATACAGATGGCGGTGTAGATATTTCCATGTTTATATAGATGGTGGTGTAGATATTACCATGTTTATACAGATGGCGGTGTAGATATTTCCATGTTTATACAGATCGCGGTGAAGATATTTCCATGTTTATACAGATCGCGGTGTAGATATTTCCATGTTTATACAGATCGCGGTGTAGATATTTCCATGTTTATACAGATCACGTTGTAGATATTTCCATGTTTATACAGATTGCGGTGTAGATATTTCCATGTTTGTACAGATAGCGGTGTAGATATTTCCATGTTTATACCGATAGCGGTGTAGATATTTCCATGTTTAAAGAGATAGCGGTGTAGGTATTTCCATGTTTATAGACATTGCGGTGTAGATATTTCCATGTTTATGTAGATGGCGTTGTAGATATTTCCATGTTTATACCGATAGCGGTGTTGGTATTTCCACGTTTACTCAGATAGCAATGTAGATAGTTCCATGTTTATACAGATCCCGGTGCAGATATTTATATCTTTATACAGATGGCATTGTAGATATTTCCTTATTCACACAGATGGCGGTGTAGATGTTTCCATGTTTATACAGATGCCAGAGTAGTTAGTTCCATGTTTATGGAGATGGCAGTGTAGATATTTTCATGTTTATAGAGATGGCAGTGTAGATATTTCCATGTTTATAGAGATAGCAGTGTAGATATTTACATGTTAGAGAGATGGCTGTGTAGATATTTCCATGAGTATTCAGATGGCATTGTAGATATTTCCATGTTTATACAGATGACTGTATAGGTATTTCCATGTTTTTACAGATGGCAGTGCAGATATTTCCATGTTTATAGAGATAGCGGTGTAGATATTTCCATGTTTGTACAGATGGCGGTGTTGGTATTTCCATCTATACACAGATGGCCGTGTAGATATTTCGATGTTTATACAGATGGCGGCATAGATATTTCCATGGACATGCAGATGGTGGTGTAGATATTTCCATGTTTATACAGATAGCAGTGTAGATATTTCCATCTTTCTACAGATGGCAGTGTAGATATTTCCATGTTTATACAGATGGCGGTGTAGATATTTCCATATTTATACAGATGTCTGTGTAGATATTTCCATGTGTATACAGATGGTACTGAAGGTATTTCCATGTTTATACAGATGGTGGTGTAGATATTTCCATGTTTATTCAGATGACTGTGTAGATATTTCCATGTTTTTACAGATGGCAGTGTAGATATTTCAATGTTTATAGAGATGGCACTGTAGATATTTCCATGTTTATACAGATCGCGGTGTAGATATTTCCATGTTTATACAGATAGCGGTGTAGATATTTCCATGTTTTTACAGATATCGGTGTAGATATTTCCATGTTTACACAGATTGCGGTGTAGATATTTCCATCTTTCTACAGATGGCATTGTAGATATTTCCATGTTTATACAGATGGCGGTGTAGATATTTCCATGTTTATATAGATGGTGGTGTAGATATTACCATATTTATACAGATAGCGGTTTAGATATTTCCATGTTTATACAGATCGTGGTGAAGATATTTCCATGTTTATACAGATCACAGTGTAGATATTTCCATGTTTATACAGATCGCGGTGTAGATATTTCCAGGTTTATACAGATCGCGTTGTAGATATTTCCATGTTTATACAGATTGCGGTGTAGATATTTCCATGTTTGTACAGATAGCGGTGTAGATATTTCCATGTTTATACAGATAGCGGTGTAGATATTTTCATGTTTAAAGAGATAGCGGTGTAGGTATTTTCAGGTTTATAGACATTGCGGTGTAGATATTTCCATGTTTATGTAGATGGCGTTGTAGATATTTCCATGTTTATACCGATAGCGGTGTTGGTATTTCCACGTTTACTCAGATAGCGATGTAGATATTTCCATGTTTATACAGATCCCGGTGCAGATATTTATATCTTTATACAGATGGCATTGTAGATATTTCCTTATTCACACAGATGGCGGTGTAGATGTTTCCATGTTTATACAGATGGCGGAGTAGTTAGTTCCATGTTTATGGAGATGGCAGTGTAGATATTTTCATGTTTATACTGATGGCGGTGTAGATATTTCCATATTTATAGAGATATCAGTGTAGATATTTCCATCTTTCTACAGATGGCAGTGTAGATATTTCCATGTTTATACAGATGGTGTAGTAGTTAGTTCCATGTTTATGGAGATGGCAGTGTACGTATTTTCATGTTTATACAGATGGCGGTGTAGATATTTCCATATTTATAGAGATAGCGGTGTGGATATTTCCATCTTTCTACAGATGGCAGTGTAGATATTTCCATGTTTATACAGATGGCGGTGTAGATATTTCCATATTTATACAGATGTCTGTGTAGATATTTCCATGTGTATACAGATGGTATTGAAGGTATTTCCATGTTTATACAGATGACTGTATAGGTATTTCCATGTTTTTACAGATGGCAGTGCAGATATTTCCATGTTTATAGAGATAGCAGTGTAGATATTTCCATGTTTGCACAGATGGCGGTGTTGATATTTCCATCTATACACAGATGGCCGTGTAGATATTTCCATGTTTATACAGATGGCGGCATAGATATTTTCATGGACATGCAGATGGTGGTGTAGATATTTCCATGTTTATACAGATCGCGGTGTAGATATTTCCATGTTTATACAGATCGCGTTGTAGATATTTCCATGTTTATACAGATTGCGGTGTAGATATTTCCATGTTTGTACAGATAGCGGTGTAGATATTTCCATGTTTATACAGATAGCGGTGTAGATATTTCCATGTTTAAAGAGATAGCGGTGTAGGTATTTCCATGTTTATAGACATTGCGGTGTAGATATTTCCATGTTTATGTAGATGGCGTTGTAGATATTTCCATGTTTATACCGATAGCGGTGTTGGTATTTCCACGTTTACTCAGATAGCGATGTAGATATTTCCATGTTTATACCGATAGCGGTGTTGGTATTTCCACGTTTACTCAGATAGCGATGTAGATATTTCCATGTTTATACAGATCCCGGTGCAGATATTTATATCTTTATACAGATGGCATTGTAGATATTTCCTTATTCACACAGATGGCGGTGTAGATGTTTCCATGTTTATACAGATGGCGGAGTAGTTAGTTTCATGTTTATGGAGATGGCAGTGTAGATATTTTCATGTTTATAGAGATGGCAGTGTAGATATTTCCCTGTTTATAGAGATAGCAGTGTAGATATTTACATGTTTATAGAGATGGCTGTGTAGATATTTCCATGAGTATTCAGATGGCATTGTAGATATTTCCATGTTTATACAGATGACTGTATAGGTATTTCCATGTTTTTACAGATGGCAGTGCAGATATTTCCATGTTTATAGAGATAGCGGTGTAGATATTTCCATGTTTGTACAGATGGCGGTGTTGATATTTCCATCTATACACAGATGGCCGTGTAGATATTTCCATGTTTATACAGATGGCGGCATAGATATTTCCATGGACATGCAGATGGTGGTGTAGATATTTCCATGTTTATACAGATAGCGGTGTAGATATTTCCATCTTTCTACAGATGGCAGTGTAGATATTTCCATGTTTATACAGATGGCGGTGTAGATATTTCCATATTTATACAGATGTCTGTGTAGATATTTCCATGTGTATACAGATGGTACTGAAGGTATTTCCATGTTTATACAGATGGTGGTGTAGATATTTCCATGTTTATTCAGATGACTGTGTAGATATTTCCATGTTTTTACAGATGGCAGTGTAGATATTTGAATGTTTATAGAGATGGCACTGTAGATATTTCCATGTTTATACAGATCGGGGTGTAGATATTACCATATTTATACAGATAGCGGTTTAGATATTTCCATGTTTATACAGATCGTGGTGAAGATATTTCCATGTTTATACAGATCACGGTGTAGATATTTCCATGTTTATACAGATCGCGGTGTAGATATTTCCAGGTTTATACAGATCGCGTTGTAGATATTTCCATGTTTATACTGATCGCGGTGTATATGTTTCCATGTTTCTACAGATAGCGGTGTAGATATTTCCATGTTTATACAGATAGCGGTGTAGATATTTCCATGTTTTAGGAGATAGCGGTGTAGGTATTTCCATGTTTATAGACATTGCGGTGTAGATATTTCCATGTTTATGTAGATGGCGTTGTAGATATTTCCATGTTTATACCGATAGCGGTGTTGGTATTTCCACGTTTACTCAGATAGCGATGTAGATATTTCCATGTTTATACAGATCGCGGTGCAGATATTTATATCTTTATACAGATGGCATTGTAGATATTTCCTTATTCACACAGATGGCGGTGTAGATGTTTCCATGTTTATACAGATGGCGGAGTTGTTAGTTCCATGTTTATGGAGATGGCAGTGTAGATATTTTCATGTTTATAGAGATGGCGGTGTAGATATTTCCATGTTTATAGAGATAGCAGTGTAGATATTTACATGTTTATACAGATGGCTGTGTAGATATTTCCATGTGTATACAGATGGCATTGTAGATATTTCCATGTTTATACAGATGACTGTATAGGTATTTCCATGTTTTTACAGATGGCAGTGCAGATATTTCCATGTTTATAGAGATAGCGGTGTAGATATTTCCATGTTTGTACAGATGGCGGTGTTGATATTTCCATCTATACACAGATGGCCGTGTAGATATTTCCATGTTTATACAGATGGCGGCATAGATATTTCCATGGACATGCAGATGGTGGTGTAGATATTTCCATGTTTATACAGATAGCGGTGTAGATATTTCCATGTTTACACAGATGGTGGTGTAGATATTTCCGTGTTTATACACATGGCGGAGTAGATACTTCCATCTTTATGTAGATGGCAGTGTAGATATTTTCATGTTTATAGAGATGGCGGTGTAGATATTTCCATATTTATAGAGATAGCGGTGTAGATATCTCCGTCTTTCTACAGATGGCAGTGTAGATATTTCCATGTTTATACAGATGGCGGTGTAGATATTTCCATATTTATACAGATGTCTCTGTAGATATTTCCATGTGTATACAGATGGTATTGAAGGTATTTCCATGTTTATACAGATTGTGGTGTAGATATTTCCATGTTTATTCAGATGACTGTGTAGATATTTCCATGTTTTTACAGATGGCAGTGTAGATATTTCAATGTTTATAGAGATGGCACTGTAGATATTTCCATGTTTATACAGATCGGGGTGTAGATATTTCCATGTTTATACAGATAGCGTTGTAGATATTTTCATGTTTTTACAGATATCAATGTAGATATTTCCATGTTTACACAGATTGCGGTGTAGATATTTCCATCTTTCTACAGATGGCATTGTAGATATTTCCATGTTTATACAGATGGCGGTGTAGATATTTCCATGTTTAAATAGATGGTGGTGTAGATATTACCATGTTTATACAGATGGCAGTGTAGATATTTCCATGTTTATACAGATGGCGGTGTAGATATTTCCATATTTATACAGATGTCTGTGTAGATATTTCCATGTGTATACAGATGGTATTGAAGGTATTTCCATGTCTAAACAGATGACTGTAAAGGTATTTCCATGTTTTTACACATGGCAGTGCAGATATTTCCATGTTTATAGAGATAGCGGTGTAGATATTTCCATGTTTGTACAGATGGCGGTGTTGTTATTTCCATCTATACACAGATGGCCGTGTAGATATTTCCATGTTTATACAGATGGCGGCTTAGATATTTCCATGGACATGGAGATGGTGGTGTAGATATTTCCATGTTTATGCAGATGACTGTGTAGATATTTCCATGTTTTTACAGATGGCAGTGTAGATATTTCAATGTTTGTAGAGATGGCACTGTAGATATTTCCATGTTTATGAAGATCGCGGTGTAGATATTTCCATGTTTATACAGATAGCGGTGTAGATATTTCCATGATTTTACAGATATCGGTGTAGATATTTCCATGTTTACAGAGATTGCGGTGTAGATATTTCCATCTTTCTACAGATGGTATTGTAGAAATTTCCATGTATATACAGATAGCGGTGTAGATATTTCCATGTTTATAGAGATAGCGGTGTAGATATTTCCATGTTTATACAGATCGCGGTGAAGATATTTCCATGTTTATACAGATCACGGTGTAGATATTTCCAGGTTTATACAGATCGCGGTCCAGATATTTCCATGTTTATACTGATCCCGTTGTAGATATTTCCATGTTTATACAGATCACGGTGTAGGTATTTCCATGTTTGTACAGATAGCGGTGTAGATATTTCCATGTTTATACAGATAGCGGTGTAGATATTTCCATGTTTAAAGAGATAGCGTTGTAGGTATTTCCATGTTTATAGACATTGCGGTGTAGATATTTCCATGTTTATGTAGATGTCGTTGTAGATAATTCCATGTTTATACAGATAGCGGTGTAGATATTTCCATGTTTAAAGAGATAGCGTTGTAGGTATTTCCATGTTTATAGACATTGCGGTGTAGATATTTCCATGTTTATGTAGATGGCGTTGTAGATATTTCCATGTTTATACCGATAGCGGTGTTGGTATTTCCACGTTTACTCAGATAGCGATGTAGATATTTCCATGTTTATACAGATAGCGGTGTAGATATTTCCATGTTTACACAGATGGTAGTGTAGATATTTCCATATTTATACAGATGTCTGTGTAGATATTTCCATGTGTATTCAGATGGTATTGAAGGTATTTCCATGTTTATGCAGGTGGTGGTGTAGATATTTCCATGTTTATTCAGATGACTGTGTAGGTACTTCCATGTTTTTACAGATGGCAGTGTAGATATTTCAATGTTTATAGAGATGGCACTGTAGATATTTCCATGTTTATACAGATCGCGGTGTAGATATTTCCATGTTTTTACAGATATCGGTGTAGATATTTCCATGTTTACACAGATTGCGGTGTAGATATTTCCATCTTTCTACAGATGGCATTGTAGATATTTCCATGTTTATACAGATGGCGGTGTAGATATTTCCATGTTTATATAGATGGTGGTGTAGATATTACCATGTTTATACAGATAGCGGTGTAGATATTTCCATGTTTATACAGATCGTGGTGAAGATATTTCCATGTTTATACAGATAGCGGTGTAGATATTTCCATGTTTAAAGAGATAGCGGTGTAGGTATTTCCATGTTTATAGACATTGCGGTGTAGATATTTCCATGTTTATGTAGATGGCGTTGTAGATATTTCCATGTTTATACCGATAGCGGTGTTGGTATTTCCACGTTTACTCAGATAGCGATGTAGATATTTCCATGTTTATACCGATAGCGGTGTTGGTATTTCCACGTTTACTCAGATAGCGATGTAGATATTTCCATGTTTATACAGATCCCGGTGCAGATATTTATATCTTTATACAGATGGCATTGTAGATATTTCCTTATTCACACAGATGGTGGTGTAGATGTTTCCATGTTTATACAGATGGCGGAGTAGTTAGTTCCATGTTTATGGAGATGGCAGTGTAGATATTTTCATTTTTATAGAGATGGCAGTGTAGATATTTCCATGTTTATAGAGATAGCAGTGTATATATTTACATGTTTATAGAGATGGCCGTGTAGATATTTCCATGTTTATACAGATGGCGGCATAGATATTTTCATGGACATGCAGATGGTGGTGTAGATATTTCCATGTTTATACAGATAGCGGTGTAGATATTTCCATGTTTACACAGATGGTGGTGTAGATATTTCCGTGTTTATACACATGGCGGAGTAGATACTTCCATCTTTATGGAGATGGCAGTGTAGATATTTTCATGTTTATAGAGATGGCGGTATAGATACTTCCATATTTATAGAGATAGCGGTGTAGATATTTCCATCTTTCTACAGATGGCAGTGTAGATATTTCCATGTTTATACAAATGGCGGTGTAGATATTTCCATATTTATACAGATGTCTGTGTAGATATTTCCATGTGTATACAGATGGTATTGAAGGTATTTCCATGTTTATACAGATGGTGGTGTAGATATTTCCATGTTTATTCAGATGACTGTGTAGATATTTCCATGTTTTTACAGATGGCAGTGTAGATATTTCAATGTTTATAGAGATGGCACTGTAGATATTTCCATGTTTATACAGATCGCGGTGTAGATATTTCCATGTTTATACAGATAGCGGTGTAGATATTTCCATGTTTTTACAGATATCGGTGTAGATATTTCCATGTTTAAACAGATGGCGGTGTAGATATTTCCATCTTTCTACAGATGGCATTGTAGATATTTCCATGTTTATACAGATGGCGGTGTAGATATTTCCATGTTTATATAGATGGTGGTGTAGATATTCCCATGTTTATACAGATAGCGGTGTAGATATTTCCATGTTTATACAGATCGTGGTGAAGATATTTCCATGTTTATACAGATCGCGGTGTAGATATTTCCATGTTTATACAGATCCCGTGTAGATATTTCCATGTTTATACAGATCGCGTTGTAGATATTTCCATGTTTATACAGATCGCGGTGTAGATATTTCCATGTTTAAGGAGATAGCGGTGTAGGTATTTCCATGTTTGTAGACATTGCGGTGTAGATATTTCCATGTTTATGTTGATGGCGTTGTAGATATTTCCATGTTTATACCGATAGCGGTGTTGGTATTTCCACGTTTACTCAGATAGCGATGTAGATATTTCCATGTTTATACAGATCGCGGTGCAGATATTTATATCTTTATACACATGGCATTGTAGATATTTCCTTATTCACACAGATGGCGGTGTAGATGTTTCCACGTTTATACAGATGCCGGAGTAGTTAATTCCATGTTTATGGAGATGGCAGTGTAGATATTTTCATGTTTATAGAGATGGCGGTGTAGATATTTCCATGTTTATAGACATAGCAGTGTAGATATTTACATGTTTATACAGATGGCTGTGTAGATATTTCCATGTGTATACAGATGGCATTGTAGATATTTCCATGTTTATACAGATGACTGTATAGGTATTTCCATGTTTTTATAGATGGCAGTGCAGATATTTCCATGTTTATAGAGATAGCGGTGTAGATATTTCCATGTTTGTACAGATGGCGGTGTTGATATTTCCATCTATACACAGAAGGCCGTGTAGATATTTCCATGTTTATACCGATAGCGGTGTTGGTATTTCCACGTTTACTCACATAGCGATGTAGATATTTCCATGTTTATACAGATCGCGGTGCAGATATTTATATGTTTATACAGATGGCATTGTAGATATTTCCTTATTCACACAGATGGCGGTGTAGAAGTTTCCACGTTTATACAGATGGCGGAGTAGTTAGTTCCATGTTTATGGAGATGGCAGTGTAGATATTTTCATGTTTAGAGAGATGGCGGTGTAGATATTTCCATGTTTATAGAGATAGCAGTGTAGATATTTACATGTTTATACAGATGGCTGTGTAGATATTTCCATGAGTATTCAGATGGCATTGTAGATATTACCATGTTTATACAGATGACTCTATAGATATTTCCATGTTTTTACAGATGGCAGTGCAGATATTTCCATGTTTATAGAGATAGCGGTGTAGATATTTCCATGTTTGTACAGATGGCGGTGTTGATATTTCCATCTATACACAGATGGCGGCATAGATATTTCCATGGACATGCAGATGGTGGTGTAGATATTTCCAAGTTTATACAGATAGCGGTGTAGATATTTCCATGTTGATATAGATGGCGTTGAAGATATTTCCATGTTTATACTGATAGAGGTGTTGGTATTTCCACGTTTATACAGAGAGTGATGTAGATATTTCCATGTTTATACAGCTCGCAGTTCAGATATTTATATCTTTAAACAGATGGCATTGTAGGTATTTCCTTATTCACAGAGATGGCGGTGTTGATGTTTTCATGTTTATACAGACGGATTAGTAGATAGTTCCATATTTATGGAGATGGCAGTGTAGATATTTTCATGTTTATAGAGATGGCGGTGTAGATATTTCCATGTTTATAGAGATAGCAGTGTAGATATTTACATGTTTATACAGATGGCTGTGTATATATTTCCATGTGTATACAGATGGCATTGTAGATATTTCCATGTTTATACACATGACTGTATAGGTATTTCCATGTTTTTACAGATGGCAGTGGAGATATTTTCATGTTTATAGAGATGGCGGTGTAGATATTTCCATGTTTATAGAGATAGCGTTGTAGATATTTCCATGTTTGAACATATGGCGGTGTTAATAATTCCATCTATACACAGATGGCCGTTTAGATATTTCCATGGTTATACAGATGGTGGCGTAGATATTTTCATGGATATGCAGATGGCAGTGTAGATATTTCCATGTTTATACAGATAGCGGTGTAGATATTTCCATGTTTACACAGATGGTGGTGTAGATATTTCCGTGTTTATACACATGGCGGAGTAGATACTTCTATCTTTATGGAGATGGCAGTGTAGATATTTTCATGTTTATAGAGAAGGCGGTGTAGATATTTCCATATTTATAGAGATAGCGGTGTAGATATTTCCATGTTTCTACAGATGGCAGTGAAGATATTTCCATGTTTATACAGATGGCGGTGTAGATATTTCCATATTTATACAGATGTCTGTGTAGATATTTCCATGTGTATACAGATGGTATTGTAGGTTTTTCCATGTTTATACAGATGGCTGTGTAGATATTTCCATGTTTATACAGACGGCAGTGTAGATTTTTCCATGTTCCTACACATGACTGTGTAGGTATTTCCATGTTTATACAGATGGCTTTGTAGATATTTCCATGTTTATAGACATAGCGTTGGAGATATTTCCATGTTTATACAGATGGCGGCACAGATATTTCCATTGATATGTAGATGGCGGTGTAGATATGTCCATGTATATACACCTGGCTGTGTAGATATTTCCATGTTTATACAGATGGCGGTGTAGATATTTCCATGTTTATAGAGATAGCAGTGGAGATATTTCCATGTTTATACAGATAGCGGTGTAGATATTTCCATGTTTATACTGATCGCGGTGTAGATATTCCCATGTTTATAAAGATGGCGGTGTAGATATTTCCATGTTCATAGAGATAGCGGTGTTGATTTTTCCATGTTTATAGAGATCGCGGTGTGGGTATTTCCAGGTTTATACAGATAGGGGTGTAGATATTTCCATGTTGATAGAGATGGCAGTGTAGATATTTCCATGTTTATACAGATCACGGTGTAGATATTTCCATGTTTATACAGATCGTGGTGTAGATATTTCCATGTCTATACAGATCATGGTGTAGATATTTCCATGTTTATAGAGATCGCGGTGTTGATATTACCATGTTTATAGGGATAGCGGTGCAAATATTTCCACATTTATACAGATAGCGGTGAAGTTATTAACATGTTTATACAGATAGCGGTGTAGATATTTCCATCTATAAACAGATGTCTGTGTAGATATTTCCATGTTTAAACAGATGGTGGTGTAGATATTTCCTTGTTTGTACAAATAGCGGTGTATTTACTTCCATGTTTATACAGATAGCGGTGAAGATATTTCTTTGTTTATACAAATAGCGTTGTAAATATTTCCATGTTTATACAGATCACGGTGGAGATAATTCCTTGTTTATATAAATAGCGGTGTAGTTATTTCCATGTTTATACAGATAGCGGTGTAGATATTTCCATGTATATACAGATGGCTGTGTAGATATTTCCATGTTTAGACAGATGGCTCTGTAGATTTTTCCATGTTTATACAGATGACTTTGTAGGTATTTCCATGTTTATACAGATAGCGGTGTAGATATTTCCATGTGTATACAGTTCGTGGTGAAGATATTTCCATGTTTATACATATCGCGGTGTAGATATTTCCATGTTTATACAGATAGCGGTGCAGATATTTCCATGTTTGTACAGATGGCGGTGTTGATATTTCCATCTCTACACAGATGACCGTGTAGATATTTCCATGTTTATACAGATGGCGGCACAGATATTTCCATGGATATGTAGATGGCGGTGTAGATATTTCCATGTATATACACATGGCTGTGTAGATATTTCCATGTTTATACAGATGGCGGTGTAGATATTTCCATGTTTATACAGATAACTTTGTAAGTTTTTCCATGTTTATACAGATGGCGGTGTAGATATTTCGATGTTTATAGTGATAGCAGTGGAGATATTTCCATGTTTATACAGATAGCGGTGTAGATATTTCCATGTTTATACTGATCGCGGTTTAGGTATTCCCATGTTTATAGAGAGGGCGGTGTAGATATTTCCATGTTCATAGAGATAGCGGTGTTGATTTTTCCATGTTTATAGAGATAGCGGTGTGGATATTTCCATGTTTATACAAATAGGGGTGTAGATATTTCCATGTTGATAGAGATGGCAGTGTAGATATTTCCATGTTTATACAGATCACGGTGTAGATATTTCCATGTTTATACAGATCGCGGTGTAGATATTTCCATGTTTATACAGATCATGGTGTAGATATTTCCATGTTTATACAGATCGCGGTGTTGATATTACCATGTTTATAGGGATAGCGGTGCAAATATTTCCACATTTATACAGATAGCGGTGTAGTTATTAACATGTTTATACAGATAGCAGTGTAGATATTTCCATCTATAAACAGATGTCTGTGTAGATATTTCCATGTTTAAACAGATGGTGGTGTAGATATTTCCTTGTTTGTACAAATAGCAGTGTATTTATTTCCATGTTTATACAGATAGCGGTGTAGATATTTCCATGTATATACAGACGGCTGTGTAGATATCTCCATGTTTGTACAGATGGCTGTGTAGATATTTCCATGTTTATACAGGTGACTTTGTAGGTATTTCCATGTTTATACAGATTGCGGTGTAGATATTTCCATGTTTATACAGATTGCGGTGTAGATATTTCCATGTTTATACAGATAGCTGTGTAGATATTTCCAGGTTTATATAGATGGCGTTGAAGATATTTCCATGTTTATACCGATAGAGGTGTTGGTATTTCCACGTTTATACAGAGAGTGATGTAGATATTTCCATGTTTATACAGCTCGCAGTTCAGATATTTATATCTTTAAACAGATGGCATTGTAGGTATTTCCTTATTCACACAGATGGCGGTGTGGATGTTTTCATGTTTATACAGACGGATTAGTAGATAGTTCCATATTTATGGAGATGGCAGTGTAGATATTTTCATGTTTATAGAGATGGCAGTGTAGATATTTCCATGTTTATAGAGATAGCAGTGTAGATATTTACATGTTTATACAGATGGCTGTGTATATATTTCCATGTGTATACAGATGGCATTGTAGATATTTCCATGTTTATACACATGACTGTATAGGTATTTCCATGTTTTTACAGATGGCAGTGGAGATATTTTCATGTTTATAGAGATGGCGGTGTAGATATTTCCATGTTTATAGAGATAGCGTTGTAGATATTTCCATGTTTGAACATATGGCGGTGTTAATAATTCCATCTATACACAGATGGCCGTTTAGATATTTCCATGGTTATACAGATGGTGGCGTAGATATTTTCATGGATATGCAGATGGCAGTGTAGATATTTCCATGTTTATACAGATAGCGGTGTAGATATTTCCATGTTTACACAGATGGTGGTGTAGATATTTCCGTGTTTATACACATGGCGGAGTAGATACTTCTATCTTTATGGAGATGGCAGTGTAGATATTTTCATGTTTATAGAGAAGGCGGTGTAGATATTTCCATATTTATAGAGATAGCGGTGTAGATATTTCCATGTTTCTACAGATGGCAGTGAAGATATTTCCATGTTTATACAGATGGCGGTGTAGATATTTCCATATTTATACAGATGTCTGTGTAGATATTTCCATGTGTATACAGTTGGTATTGTAGGTTTTTCCATGTTTATACAGATGGCTGTGTAGATATTTCCATGTTTATACAGATCGTGGTGAAGATATTTCCATGTTTATACATATCGCGGTGTAGATATTTCCATGTTTATACAGATAGCGGTGCAGATATTTCCATGTTTGTACAGATGGCGGTGTTGATATTTCCATCTCTACACAGATGACCGTGTAGATACTTCCATGTTTATACAGATGGCGGCACAGATATTTCCATGGATATGTAGATGGCGGTGTAGATATTTCCATGTATATACACATGGCTGTGTAGATATTTCCATGTTTATACAGATGGCGGTGTAGATATTTCCATGTTTATACAGATAACTTTGTAAGTTTTTCATGTTTATAAAGATGGCGGTGTAGATATTTCGATGTTTATAGAGATAGCAGTGGAGATATTTCCATGTTTATACAGATAGCGGTGTAGATATTTCCATGTTTATACTGATCGCGGTGTAGGTATTCCCATGTTTATAGAGATGGGGCTGTAGATATTTCCATGTTTATACAGATAACGGTGGAGATAATTCCATGTTAATACAGACAGCAGTGGAGATATTTCCATGATTATACACATAGCGGTGTACATATTTCCATGTTTATATAGACAGCGGTGTAGGTATTTCCATGTTTATACAGATAGCGGTGCAGATATTTCCATGTTTATACAGATGCCTATGCAGACATTTCCATATTTATACAGAGGGCTGTGTAGATATTTCCATGTTTATACCGATGGCAGTGGAGATTTTTCCATGTTCCTACACATGACTGTGTAGGTATTTCCATGTTTATACAGATGGCTTTGTAGATATTTCCATGTTTATAGAGATAGCGGTGGAGATATTTCCATGTTTATACAGATAACGGTGTAAATATTTCCATGTTTATACAGATTGTGGTGTAGATATTTCCATGTTTATCAGATACCGGTGTAAAAAATTCCATGTTTATACAGACCGCAGTGTAGATATTTCCATGTTTATACAGATAGCGATGTAGATATTTCCATGTTTGTACAGATGGCGGTGTTGATGTTTCCATCTATACACAGATTGCCGTGTAGGTATTTCCATGTGTATGCAGATGGCATTGTAGATATTTCCATGTTTATACAGATGGTGGTGTAGATATTTCCATTTTTATACATATGACTGTACAGGTATTTCCATGTTTTTACAGATGGCATTGTATATATTTCCATGTTTATTGAGATAGCAGAGTAGATATTTCCATGTTTATATAGATGGCGGTGTAGATATTTCCATGTTTATACAGATAGCGGTGTAGATATTTCCATGTTAATACAGATCACGGTGTAGTTATTTCCGTGTTTATAGAGATAGCAGTGAAGATATTTCCTTGTTTATACAGATAGCGTTTTAGATATTTCCATGTTTATACAGACCATGGTGTAGATATTTCCATGTTTATACAGATATCGGTGCAGATATTTCCATGTTTGTACAGATGGCGGTGTTGATATTTCCATCTCTACACAGATGACCGTGCAGATATTTCCATGTTTATACAGATGGTGGCACAGATATTTCCATGGACATGTAGATGGCGGTGTAGATATTTCCATGTATATACACATGGCTGTGTAGATATTTCCATGTTTATATATATGGCGGTGTAGATATTTCCATGTTTATACAGATAACTTTGTAAGTTTCTCCATGTTTATACAGATGGCGGTGTAGATATTTCGATGTTTATAGAGATAGCAGTGGAGATATTTCCATGTTTATAGAGATAGCTGTGTAGATATTTCCATGTTTATACAGATAGCGGTGTAAATAATTCCATGTTTATACAGATCACGGTGTAGATAATTCCTTGTTTATATAAATAGCAGTGTAGTTATTTCCATGTTTATACAGATCGCGGTGTAGATATTTCCATGTTTATACAGATTGTGGTGTAGATATTTCCATGTTTATACAGATCGTGGTGTAGATATTTCCATGTTTATACAGATAGCGGTGTAGATATTTCCATGTTTATACAGATGGCAGTGTAGATAATTCCATGTTCATAGAGATGGCGGTGTAGATATTTCCATGTTCATTGAGATAGCGGTGTAGATATATCCATGTTATTAGAGATTGCAGTGAGGATATTTCCATGTTTATACAGATATCGGTGTGGATATATCCATGTTCATAGAGATGGCAGTGAGGATATTTGCATGTTTATACAGATAGCAGTGTAGATATTTCCATTTTTATAGAGATAGCGGTTTTGATATTTCACATTTATACAGATTGCGGTGTAGATATTTCCATGTTTATACAGATTGCGGTGTTGATATTTCCATGTTTATACAGATAGCGGTGTAGATATTTCCACGTTTATACAGATGGCGGTGTAGATATTTCCATCTTTCTACAAATGGCAGTGTAGATATTTCCATGTTTATAGAGATGGCGGTGTAGATATTTCCATGTTTATATAGATGGCAGTGTATATATTTTCTTGTTTATGTAGATGGCGTTGCAGATACCTCCAGGATTAAAGAGATGGCGGTGTGTATAATTCCATGTTGATGGAGATAGCGGTGTAGATATTTCCATGTTTATAGAGATAGCGGTGTAGTTATTTCCATGTTTATAGAGATAGCGGTGTAGATATTTCCATATTTCTACCGATGACTGTCTAGATATTTCCATGTTTGTACAGATGGCAGTGTAGATATTTCCATGTTTATAGAGATAGCGGTGTAGATATTTTCATGTTTATTCAGATCGCGGTGGAGAAATGTCCATGTTTATACAGATAGCAATGGAGATATTTCCACGTTAATACACATAGCGGTGTAGATATTTCCATGTTTATACAGATAGTGGTGTAGATATTTCCATGTTTATACAGCTGGCTGTGTCGATATTTCCATGTTTATACAGAGTTCTGTGTAGATATTTCCATGTTTATAAAGATTAGAGTGTAGATATTTCCAGGTTTATACAGATGACTGTGTAGATATTTCCATGTTAATACAGATGGCGGTGTAGATATTTCCATGTTTATAGAGATAGCGGTGTTGATATTTCCATGTTTATTGAGATAGCGGTGTAAATATTTCCATGTTTATAATGATAGTGGTGTAGATATTTCCATGTTTTTACAGATAGCGGTGCAGATATTTCCGTCTTTATACAGAGAGTGCTGTACATATTTCCATGTTTATACAGATCACTGTGTAGATATTTCCATGTTTATACCGATAACGTTGTAAACATTTCCAGCTTTATACAAACGGTAGTGTAGATATTTCCATGTTCCTACACATGACTGTGTAGATATTTCCATGTTTATACAGATGGTGGTGTAGATATTTCCATATTTATAGAGATAGCAGTGTAGATATTTCCAGGTTTATACAGATAGCGGTGTAAATATTTCCATGTTTATACAGATCGTGGTGTAGATATTTCCATGTTTATACAGATACCGGTGTAGATATTTCCATGTTTATACAGACTGTAGTGTAGGTATTTCTATGTTTATACAGATAGCGGTGTAGATATTTCCATGTTTGTACAGATGGCGGTGTTGATATTTCCATCTGTACACAGATTGCTGTGTAGATATTTCCATCTTTACACAGATGGCGTTGTAGATATTTCCATGGATATGCAGATGGCCGTGTGGATATTTCCATGTTTATAGAGATAGCAGTGTAGGTATTTCTATGTTTATAGTCATAGCGGTGTAGATATTTCCATGTTTATATAGATGGGGTTGTAGATAATTCCATGTTTATTCCGATAGCGGTGTTGGTTTTTCCACGTTTATACAGATAGCGATGTAGATATTTCCATGTTTACACAGCTCGCGGCGCAGATTTTTATATCTTTATACAGATGGCATTGTAGATATTTCCTTATTCACACAGATGGCGGTGTAGATGTTTCCATATTTATACAGATGGCGGAGTAGTTAGTTCCATGTTTATGGAAATGGCAGTGTAGATATTTTCATGTTTATAGAGGTGGTAGTGTAGATAATTCCATGTTTATAGATATAGCAATGTAGACATTTACATGTTTATACAGATGGCTGTGTAGATATTTTCATGTGTATACAGATGGCATTGTAGATATTTCCATGTTTACACAGATGACTGTATAGGTATTTCCATGTTTTTACAGTTAGCAGTGCAGATATTTCCATGTTTATAGAGATAGCGGTGTAGATATTTCCATGTTTGTACAGATGGCGGTGTTGATATTTCCATCTATACACAGATGGCAGTGTAGATATTTCCATGTTTATACAGATGGCGGCGCAGATATTTCCATGGAAACGCAGATGGCGGTGTAGTTATTTCCATGTTTATACAGATAGCGGTGTAGATATTTCCATGTTTACACAGATGGTGGTGTAGATATTTCCGTGTTTATACACATGGTGGAGTACATACTTCCATCTTTATGGAGATGTCAGTGTAGATATTTTCATGTTTATAGAGATGGCGGTGTAGATATTTCCATATTTATACAGATGTCTGTGAAGATATTTCCATGTGTATACAGTTGGTATTGTAGGTATTTCCATGTTTATACAGATGGTGGTGTAGATATTTCCATGTTTATTCAGATGACTGTGTAGATATTTCCATGTTTTTACAGATGGCTTTGTAGATATTTCCATGTTTACAGAGATAGCGGTGTAGATATTTCCATGTTTATACAGACTGCGGTGTAAATATTTCCATGTTTATACAGATCGTGGTGTAGAGATTTCCATGTTTATACAGATGCCGGTGTAGAAATTTCCATGTTTATGCAGACCGCAGTGTAGATATTTCCATGTTTATACAGATAGCGGTGCAGATATTTCCATGTTTGTACAGATGGCGGTGTTGATATTTCCATCTATACACAGATGACCGTGTAGATATTTCCATGTTTATACAGATGGCGGTGCACATATTTCCATGGATATGTAGATGGCGGTGGAGATATTTCCATGTTTATACAGATAGCGTTGTAGTTATTTCCATGTTTATATAGATAGCGGTGTAGATATTTCCATGTTTATACAGAAAAATTTGTAAGTTTTTCCATGTTTATTGAAATGGCAGTGTAGATATTTCTATGTTTATAGAGATAGCAGTGGAGATATTTCCATGTTTATACAGATAGCGGTGTGGATATTTCCATGTTTATACTGATCGCGGTGTCGATATTCCCGTGTTTATAGAGATGGCGGTGTAGATATTTCCATGTACATAGAGATATCGGTGTTGATTTTTCCATGTTGACAGAGATAGCGGTGTGGATATTTCCATGTTTATAGAGATGGCGGTGCAGATATTTCCATGTTTATACATATCACGGTGTAGATATTTCCATGTTTATACAGATAGTGGTGTAGTTATTTCCATGTTTATACAGATCGTGGTGTAGATATTTCCATGTTTATACAGATCGCGGTGTTGATATTACCATGTTTATAGGGATAGCGGTGCAAATATTTCCACATTTATACAGATAGCGGTGTAGTTATTAGCATGTTTATACGGATAGCGGTGTAGATATTTCCATGTATAAACAGATGTCTGTGTAGATATTTCCATGTTTAAACAGATGGTGGTGTAGATATTTCCTTGTTTATACAAATAGCGGTGTATTTATTTCCATGTTTATACAGATAGCGGTGTAGATATTTCCATGTATATAGAGACGGCTGTGTAGATATTTCCATGTTTATACAGATGGCTGTGTAGATATTTCCATGTTTATACAGATGACTTTGTAGGTATTTCCATGTTTATACAGATGGAGGTGTAGATATTTCCATGTTTATAGAGATAGCTGTGTAGATATTTCCATGTTTATACAGATCGAGGTGTAGATATTTCCATGTTTATAGAGATAGCTATGTAGATATTTCCATGTTTATACAGATCACGGTGTAGATATTTCCATGTTTATACAGATCGCGGTGTAGATATTTCCATGTTTATACAGATCGTGGTGTAGATATTTCCATGTTCCTACACATGACTGTGTTGTTATTTCCATGTTTATACAGATGGCTTTGTAGATATTTCCATGTTTATAGACATAGTGGTGTAGATATTTCCATGTTTGTACAGACGGCGGTGTTAATATTTCCATGTTTATACAGATCGTGGTGTAGATATTTCCATGTTTATACAGATACCAGTGTAGAAATTTCCATGTTTATACAGACCGCAGTGTAGATACTTCAATGTTTTTACAGATAGCGGTGTAGATATTTCCATGTTTGTACAGATGGCGGTGTTGATGTTTCCATCTATACACAGATTTCCGTGTAGGTATTTCCATGTGCATAGAGATGGCATTGTAAATATTTCCATGTTTATACAGATGGTGGTGTAGATATTTCCATGTTTATGCAGATGACTGTATAGGTATTTCCATGTTTTTACAGATGGCATTGTAGATATTTCCATGTTGATAGAAGTAGCAGTGTAGATATTTCCATGTTTATACAGATGGCGGTGTAGATATTTCCATGTTTATAGAGATAGCGGTGTAGGTATTTCCATATTCATACAGATAACGGTGTAGATATTTCCATGTTTATACAGATAGCAGTGTAAATATTTCTATGTTTATAAAGATCACGGTGTAGATATTTCCATGTTTATAGAGATAGCGGTGTAGATATTTCCATGTTTATACAGATAGCGGTTTAGATATTTCCATGTTTACACAGATTGCGGTGTAGATATTTCCATCTTTCTACAGATGGCATTGTTGATATTTGCATGTTTATACAGATTGAGGTGTAAATATTTCCATGTTTATTTAGATGGTGGTGTAGATATTACCATGTTTATGCAGGTAGCGGTGTAGATATTTCCATGTTTATACAGATCGTGGTGAATATATTTCCATGTTTATACAAATCGCGGTGTAGATATTTCCATGTTTATACAGATCGCAGTGTAGATATTTCCATGTTTATACAGATAGAGGTGTAGATATTTCCATGTTTATACAGATAGCGGTGTAGATATTTCCATGTTTATACAGATAGCGGTGTAGATATTTCCACGTTTATACACATGGTGGTGTAGATATTTCCATCTTTCTACGAATGGCAGTGTAGATATTTCCATGTTTATAGAGATGGCGGTGTAGATATTTCCATGTATATAGATGGCAATGTAGATATTTTCTTGTTTATGTAGATGGCGTTGTAGATATCTCCATGTTCATAGAGATGGCAGTGTATATATTTCCATGATGATGGAGATAGCGGTGTAGATATTTCCATGTTTATAGAGATAGCGGTGTAGTTATTTCCATGTTTATAGAGACGGCGGTGTCGATATTTCCATATTTCTACAGATGACTCTGTAGATAATTCCAAGTTTGTACAGATGGCAGTGTAGATATTTCTATGTTTGTAGAGATGGCGGTGTAGATATTTCCATGTTTATACATATCACGGTGTAGATATTTCCATGTTTATACAGATAGTGGTGTAGATATCTCCATGTTTATACAGATCGTGGTGTAGATATTTCCATGTTTATACAGATCACGGTGTTGATATTACCATGTTTATAGGTATAGCGGTGCAAATATTTCCACATTCATGCAGATAGCGGTGTAGTTATTTGCATGTTTATACAGATAGCGGTGTAGGTATTTCCATGTATAAACAGATGTCTGTGTAGATATTTCCATGTTTAAACAGATGGTGGTGTAGATATTTCCTTGTTTATACAAATAGCGGTGTATTTATTTCCATGTTTATACAGATAGCGGTGTAGATATTTCCATGTATATACAGACGGCTGTGTAGATATTTCCATGTTTATACAGATGGCTGTGTAGGTATTTCCATGTTTATACAGATGACTTTGTAGGTATTTCCATGTTTATACAGATTGAGGTGTAGATTTTTCCATGTTTATAGAGATAGTTGTGTAGATATTTCCATGTTTATACAGATCACGGTGTAGATATTTCCATGTTTATACAGATCGCGGTGTAGATATTTCCATGTTTATAAAGATCGTGGTGTAGATATTTCTATGTTCCTACACATGACTGCGTTGTTATTTCCATGTTTATACAGATGGCTTTGTAGATATTTCCATGTTTATAGAGATAGCGGTGTAGATATTTCCATGTTTGTACAGATGGCGGTGTTGATGTTTCCATCTATACACAGATTGCCGTGTAGGTATTTCCATGTGTATAGAGATGGCATTGTAAATATTTCCATGTTTATACAGATGGTGGTGTAGATATTTCCACGTATATGCAGATGACTGTATAGGTATTTCCATGTTTTTACAGATGGTTTTGTAGATATTTCCATGTTTATAGAGATAGCGGTGGAGATATTTCCATGTTTATACAGACAGCGGTGTAAATATTTCCATGTTTATACAGATCGTGGTGTAGATATTTCCATGTTTATACAGATAACGGTGTAGAAATTTCCATGTTTATACAGACCGAAGTGTAGATATTTCCATGTTTATACAGATAGCGGTGTAGATATTTCCATGTTTGTAAAGATGGCGGTGTTGATGTTTCCATCTATACACAGATTGCCGTGTAGGTATTTCCATGTGTATACAGATGGCATTGTAGATATTTCCATGTTTATACAGATGGTGGTGTAGATATTTCCATGTTTATACATATGACTGTACAGGTATTTCCATGTTTTTACAGATGGCATTGTAGATATTTCCATGTTTATAGAGATATCATTGTAGATATTTCCATGTTTATACAGATGGCGGTGTAGATATTTCCATGTTTATAGAGATAGCGTTGTAGATATTTCCATATTTATACAGATAACGGTGTAGATATTTCCATGTTTATACAGATAGCGGTGTAGATATTTCCATGTTTATACAGATCACGGTGTAGTTATTTCCATGTTTATAGAGATAGCGGAGTAGATATTTCCATGTTTACAGATAGCGGTTTAGATATTTCCATGTTTACACATATTGCGGTGTAGATATTTCCATCTTTCTACAGATGGCATTGCAGATATTTCCAAGTTTATACAGATAGCGGTGTAGATATTTCCATGTTTATACAGATAACAGTGTAGTTATTTCCACGTTTATAGAGATAGCGGTGAAGATATTTCCATGTTTATACAGATAGCGGTTGAGATATATCCATGTTTATACAGACCGCGGTGTAGATATTTCCATGTTTATACAGATAGCGGTGCAGATATTTCCATGTTTGTACAGATGGCGGTGTTGATATTTCCATCTATACACAGATGACCGTGTAGATATTTCCATGTTTATACAGATGGCGGTGCACATATTTCCAGGGATATGTAGATGGCGGTGGAGATATTTCCATGTTTATACAGATAGCGGTGTAGTTATTTCCATGTTTATATAGATACCGGTGTAGATATTTCCATGTATATACACATGGCTGTGTAGATATTTCCATGTTTATACAGATGGCGGTGTAGATATTTCCATGTTTATACAGATAACTTTGTAATTTTTTCGATGTTTATTCAGATGGCAGTGTAGTTATTTCTATGTTTATAGAGATAGCAGTGGAGACATTTCCATGTTTATACAGATAGCGGTGTAGATATTTCCATGTTTATACTGATCGCGGTGTAGATATTCCCATGTTTATAGAGATGGCGGTGTAGATATTTACATGTTCATAGAGATATCGGTGTTGATTTTTCCATGTTTATAGAGATAGCGGTGTGGATATTTCCATGTTTATACAGATAGGGGTGTAGATATTTCCAAGTTTATAGTGATGGCGGTGTAGATATTTCCATATTTATACATATCACGGTGTAGATATTTCCATGTTTATACAGATAGTGGTGTAGATATTTCCATGTTTATACAGATCGTGGTGTAGATATTTCCATGTTTATACAGATCGCGGTGTTGATATTACCATGTTTATAGGGATAGCGGTGCAAATATTTCCACATTTATACAGATAGCGGTGTAGTTATTAGCATGTTTATACAGATAGCGGTGTAGATATTTCCATGTATAAACAGATGTCTGTGTAGATATTTCCAAGTTTAAACAGATGGTGGTGTAGATATTTCCTTGTTTATACAAATTGCGGTGTATTTATTTCCATGTTTATACAGATAGCGGTGTAGATATTTCCATGTATATACAGACGGCTGTGTAGATATTTCCATGTTTATACAGATGGCTGTGTAGATATTTCCATGTTTATACAGATTACTTTGTAGGTATTTCCATATTTATACAGATTGAGGTGTAGATATTTCCATGTTTATAGAGTTTGCTGTGTAGATATTTCCATGTTTATACAGATCGCGGTGTAGATATTTCCATGTTTATACAGATCGCGGTGTAGATATTTCCATGTTCATACACATGACTGTGTTGCTATTTCCATGTTTATACAGATGGCTTTGTAGATATTTCCATGTTTATAGAGATAGCGGTGTAGATATTTCCATGTTTGTACAGATAGAGGTGTTAATAATTCCATGTTTATACAGATCGTGGTGTAGATATTTCCATGTTTATACAGATACCAGTGTACAAATTTCCATCTTTATACAGACCGCAGTGTAGATATTTCAATGTTTATACAGATAGCGGTGTAGATATTTCCATGTTTGTACAGATGGCGGTGTTGATGTTTCCATCTATACACAGATTGCCGTGTAGGTATTTCCATGTGTATAGGGATGGCATTGTAGATATTTCCATGTTTATACACATGGTGGTGTAGATATTTCCATGTTTATGCAGATGACTGTATAGGTATTTCCATGGTTTTACAGATGGCATTGTAGATATTTCCATGTTGATAGAGATAGCAGTGTAGATATTTCCATGTTTATACAGATTGCGGTGTAGATATTTCCATCTTTCTACAGATGGCATTTTAGATATTTCCATGTTTATACTGATGGCGGTGTAGATATTTCCATGTTTATGTAGATGGTGTAGATATTCCCATGTTTATGCAGGTAGCGGTGTAGATATTTCCATGTTTATACAGATCGTGGTGAAGATATTTCCATGTTTATAGAAATCGCGGTGTAGATATTTCCATGTTTATACAGATCGCAGTGTAGTTATTTCCATGTTTATACAGATAGATGTGTAGATATTTCCATGTTTATACAGATAGCCGTGTGGATATTTCCATGTTTATACAGATGGCGGTGTAGATATTTTCATGTTTATAGAGATGGCGGTGTAGATATTTCCATGTTCATAGAGATAGCGGTGTAGATATATCCATGTTCATAGAGATAGCAGTGAGGGTATTTCCATGTTTATACAGATAGCAGTGTAGATATTTCCATGATTATAGAGATAGCGGTTTTGATATTTCATATCTATAGAGATTGCGGTGTAGATATTTCCATTTTTATACAGATTGCAGTGTAGACATTTCCATGTTTATACAGATAGCGGTGTAGGTATTTCCACGTTTATACACATGGTGGTGTAGATATTTCCATCTTTCTACGAATGGCAGTGTAGATATTTCCATGTTTATAGAGATGGCGGTGTAGATATTTCCATGTTTATATAGATGGCAATGTAGATATTTTCTTGTTTATATAGATGGCGTTGTAGATATCTCCATGTTTATAGAGATGGCGGTGTATATATTTCCATGATGATGGAGATAGCGGTGTAGATATTTCCATGTTTATAGAGATAGCGGTGTAGTTATTTCCATGTTTATAGAGACGGCAGTGTCGATATTTCCATATTTCTACAGATGACTGTGTAGATACTTCGATGTTTGTACAGATGGCAGTGTAGATATTTCCATGTTTATAGAGATAGCAGTGTAGATATTTTCATGTTCATACAGATTGCGGTGGAGATATGTCCATGTTTATACAGATAGCAATGGAGATATTTCCACATTAATACACACAGCGGTGTAGATATTTCCAGGTTTATACAGATAGCGGTGTAGATATTTCCATGTTTATACTGATGGCTGTGCCAATATTTCCATGTTTATACAGAGTTCTCTGTAGATATTTCCATGTTAATATAGATGACAGTGTAGATATTTCCAGGTTTATACAGATGACTGCGTAGATATTTCCATCTTAATACAGATGTCTGTGTAGATATTTCCATGTGTATACAGATGGTATTGTAGGTATTTCCATGTTTATACAGATGGTGGTGTAGATATTTCCATGTTTATTCAGATGACTGTTTAGATATTTCCACGTTTTTACACAAGGCAGTGTAGATATTTCAATGTTTATAGAGATGGCGCTGTAGATATTTCCATGTTTGTACAGATAGCGGTTTAGTTATTTCCATGTGTATAGAGATAGCGGTGTAGGTATTCCCATGTTTATAGACATAGCGGTGCAGATATTTCCATGTTTATATAGATGGTGTTGTAGATATTTCCATGTTTATACCGATAGCGGTGTTGGTATTTCCACGTTTTTACAGATAGTGATGTAGATATTTCCATGTTTATACAGCTGGCGGTGCAGATATTTATATCTTTATACAGATGGCATTGTAGATATTTCCTTATTCACACAGATGGCGGTGTAGATGTTTCCATGTTTATACAGATGGCGGAGTAGTTAGTTCCATGTTTATGGAGATGGCAGTGTAGATATTTCCATGTTCATTGAGATAGCAGTGTAGATATTTACATGTTTATACAGATGGCTGTGAAGATATTTCCATGTGTGTACAGATGGCATTGTAGATCTTTCCATGTTTATACAGATGACTGTATAGATATTTCCATGTTTTTACAGATGGCAGTGCAGATATTTCCATGTTTATAGAGATAGCGGTGTAGATATTTCCATGTTTGTACAGATGGCGGTGTTGATATTTCCATCTATACACAGATGGCCGTGTAGATGTTTCCATGTTTATACAGATGGCGGCGTAGATATTTCCATGGAGATGCAGATGGCGGTGTAGATATTTCTATGTTTATACTGATAGCGGTGTAGCTATTTCCATGTTTACACAGATGGTGGTGTAGATATTTCCGTGTTTATACACATGGCGGAGTAGATACTTCTATCTTTATGGAGATGGCAGTGTAGATATTTTCATGTTTATAGAGATGGCGGTGTAGATATTTCCATATTTATAGAGATAGCGGTGTAGATATTTCCATCTTTCTACAGGTGGCAGTGTACATATTTCCATGTTTGTGCAGATGGCGGTGTAGATATTTCCATATTTATACAGATGGCTGTGTAGATATTTCCATGTGTATACAGATGGCATTGTAGGTATTTCCATGTTTATACAGACGGTGGTGTAGATATTTCCATGTTTATTCAGATGACTGTGTAGATATTTCCAAGTTTTTACAGATGGCAGTGTAGATATTTCAATGTTTATAGAGATGGCGCTGTAGATATTTCCATGTTGATACACATAACGGTGGAGATATTTCCATGTTTACACAGACAGCAGGGGAGATATTTCCATGTTTATACACATAGCGGTGTACATATTTCCATGTTTATATAGACAGCGGTGTGGATATTTCCATGATTATACAGGTAGTGGTGCAGATATTTCCATGTTTATACAGATGCCTATGCAGATATTTCCATATTTATACAGAGGGCTGTGTAGATATTTCCATGTTTATACAGATGGCAGTGTAGATTTCTCCATGTTCCTACACATGACTGTGTAGGTATTTCCATGTTTATACAGATGGCTTTGTAGATATTTCCATGTTTATAGAGATAGCGGTGGAGATATTTCCATGTTTATACAGATAGCGGTGTAAATATTTCCATGTTTATACAGATCGTGGTGTAGATATTTCCATGTTTATACAGACAGCGGTGTGGAAATTTCCATGTTTATACAGACCGCAGTGTAGATATTTCCATGTTTATAGAGATAGCGGTGTAGATATTTCCATGTTTGTACAGATGGCGTTGTTGATGTTTCCATCTATACACAGATTGCCGTGTAGGTATTTCCATGTGTATACAGATGACATTGTAGGTATTTCCATGTTTATACAGATGGTGGTGTAGATATTTCCATTTATATACATATGACTGTACAGGTATTTCCATGTTTTTACAGATGGCATTGTAGATATTTCCATGTTTATACAGATGGCGGTGTAGATATTTCCATGTTTATAGAGATATTGGTGTAGATATTGCCATATTTATACAGATAACGGTGTAGATATTTCCATGTTTATACAGATAGCGGTGTAGATATTTCCATGTTTATACAGATTGTGGTGTAGTTATTTCCATGTTTATAGAGATAGTGGTGAAGATATTTCCCTGTTTATACAGACAGCGGTTTAGATATTTCCATGTTTATATAACCACAGTGTAGATATTTCCATGTTTATACAGATAGCGGTGCAGATATTTCCATGTTTAAAGAGATAGCGGTGTAGGTATTTGCACGTTTATAGACATTGCGGTGTAGATATTTCCATGTTTATGTAGATGGCGTTGTAGATATTTCCATGTTTATACCGATAGCGGTGTTGGAATTTCCACGTTTACTCCGATAGCGATGTAGATATTTCCATGTTTATACAGATCGCGGTGCAGATATTTATATCTTTATGCAGATGGCATTGTAGATATTTCCTTATTCACACAGATGGCGGTGTAGATGTTTCCATGTTTATACAGATGGCGGAGTAGTTAGTTCCATGTTTATGGAGATGGCAGTGTAGATATTTTCATGTTTATAGAGATGGCGGTGTAGATATTTCCATGTTTATAGAGATAGCAGTGTAGATATTTACATGTTTATACAGATGGCTGTGTAGATATTTCCATGTGTATACAGATGGCATTGTAGATATTTCCATGTTTATACAGATGACTGTATAGGTATTTCCACGTTTTTACAGATGGCAGTGCAGATATTTCCATGTTTATAGATATAGCGGTGTAGATATTTCCATGTTTGTACAGATGGCGGTGTTGATATTTCCATCTATACTCAGATGGCCGTGTAGATATTTCCATGTTTATACAGATGGCGGCATAGATATTTCCATGGACATGCAGATGGTGGTGTAGATATTTCCATGTTTATACAGATAGCGGTGTAGATATTTCCATGTTTACACAGATGGTGGTGTAGATATTTCCGTGTTTATACACATGCCGGAGTAGATACTTCCATCTTTATGGAGATGGCAGTGTAGATATTTTCATGTTTAAAGAGATGGCGGTGTAGATATTTCCATCTTTCTACAGATGGCAGTGTAGATATTTCCATGTTTATACAGATGGCGGTGTAGATATTTCCATATTTATACAGATGTTTGTGTAGATATTTTCATGTGTATACAGATGGTATTGAAGGTATTTCCATGTTTATACAGATGGTGGTGTAGATATTTCCATGTTTATTCAGATGACTGTGTAGATATTTCCATGTTTTTACAGATGGCAGTGCAGATATTTCAATGTTTACAGAGATGGCACTGTAGATATTTCCATGTTTATACAGATCGCGGTGTAGATATTTCCATGTTTATACAGATAGCGGTGTAAATATTTCCATGTTTTTACAGATATCGGTGTAGATATTTCCATGTTTACATAGATTGTGGTGTAGATATTTCCATCTTTCTACAGATGACATTGTAGATATTTCCATGTTTATACAGATGGCGGTGTAGATATTTCCATGTTTATATAGATGGTGGTGTAGATATTACCATGTTTATACAGATAGCGGTGTAGATATTTCCATGTTTATACAGATCGTGGTGAAGATATTTCCATGTTTATACAGATCGCAGTGTAGATATTTCCGTGTTTATACAGATCGCGTTGTAGATATTTCCATGTTGATACAGATCGCGGTGTAGATATTTCCATGTTTGTACAGATAGCGGTGTAGATATTTCCATGTTTATACAGATAGCAGTGTAGATATTTCCATGTTTAAAGAGATAGCGGTGTAGGTATTTCCATGTTTATAGACATTGCGGTGTAGATATTTCCATGTTTATGTAGATGGCGTTGTAGATATTTCCATGTTTATACTGATAGCGGTGTTAGTATTTCCACGTTTACTCAGATAGCGATGTAGATATTTCCATGTTTATACAGATCGCGGTGCAGATATTTATATATTTATACAGATGGCATTGTAGATATTTCCTTATTCACACAGATGGCGGTGTAGATGTTTCCATGTTTATACAGAGGGCGGAGTAGTTAGTTCCATGTTTATGGAGATGGCAGTGTAGATATTTTCATGTTTATAGAGATGGCGGTGTAGATATTTCCATGTTTATAGAGATAGCAGTGTAGATATTTACATGTTTATACAGATGGCTGTGTAGATATTTTCATGTGTATACAGATGGCATTGTAGATATTTCCATGTTTATACAGATCGCGGTGTAGATATTTCCATGTTTATACAGATAGCGGTGTAGATATTTCCATGTTTTTACAGATATCGGTGTAGATATTTCCATGTTTACACAGATTGCAGTGTAGATATTTCCATCTTTCTACAGATGGCATTGTAGATATTTCCATGTTTATACAGATGGCGGTGTAGATATTTCCATGTTTATACAGATGGTGATGTAGATATTACCATGTTTATACAGAGAGCGGTGTAGATATTTCCATGTTTATACAGATCATGGTGAAGGTATTTCCATGTTTATACAGATGGTGGTGTAGATATTTCCATGTTTATACAGATCGCGGTGAAGATATTTCCATGTTTATACAGATCACGGTGTAGATATTTCCAGGTTTATACAGATCGCGGTCCAGATATTTCCATGTTTATACAGTTCCCGTTGTAGATATTTCCATGTTTATACAGATCACGGTGTAGATATTTCCATGTTTGTACAGATAGCGGTGTAGATATTTCCATGTTTATACAGATAGCGGTGTAGATATTTCCATGTTTAAAGAGATAGCGTTGTAGGTATTTCCATGTTTATAGACATTGCGGTGTAGATATTTCCATGTTTATGTAGATGGCGTTGTAGATATTTCCATGTTAATACCGATAGCGGTGTTGGTATTTCCACGTTTACTCAGATAGCGATGTAGATATTTCCATGTTTATACAGCTCGCGGTGCAGATATTTATATCTTTATACAGATGGCATTGTAGATATTTCCTTATTCACACAGATGGCGGTGTAGATGTTACCATGTTTATACAGATGGCGGAGTAGTTAGTTCTATGTTTATGGAGATGGCAGTGTAGATATTTTCATGTTTATAGAGATAGCAATGTAGATATTTGCATGTTTATACAGATGGCTCTGTAGGTATTTCCATGTGTATACAGATGGCATTGTAGATATTTCCATGTTTACACAGATGACTGTATAGGTATTTCCATGTTTGTACAGATGGCGGTGTTGATATTTCCATCTATACACAGATGGCAGTGTAGATATTTCCATGTTTATACAGATGGCGGCATAGATATTTCCATGGACATGCAGATGGCGGTGTAGTTATTTCCATGTTTATACAGATAGCGGAGTAGATATTTCCAAGTTTACACAGATGGTGGTGTAGATATTTCCGTTTTTATACACATGGTGGAGTACATACTTCCATCTTTATGGAGATGGCAGTGTAGGTATTTCTATGTTTATAGAGATCGCGGTGTAGATATTTCCACGTTTATACAGAGAGTGGTGTAGATATTTCCATGTTTATACAGATAGCGGTGTAGATATTTCCATGTTTATACAGATGGCGGTGTAGATAACTCCATGTTCATAGAGATGGCGGTGTAGATATTTCCATGTTCATTGAGATAGCGGTGTAGATATATCCATGTTCATAGAGATTGCAGTGAGGATATTTCCATGTTTATACAGATAGCAGTGTAGATATTTCCATTTTTATAGAGATAGAGGTTTTGATATTTCATATTTATACAGATAGCGGTGTAGATATTTCCAGGTTTATACAGATTGCGGTGTAGATATTTCCATGTTTATACAGATAGTGGTGTAGATATTTCCACGTTTATATAGATGGCGGTGTAGATATTTCCATCTTTCTACAAATGGCAGTGTAGATATTTCGATGTTTATAGAGATGGCGGTGTAGATATTTCCATGTTTATGTAGATGGCAGTGTAGATATTTTCTTGTTTATGTAGATGGCGTTGTAGATACCTCCATGTTAAAGAGATGGCGTTGTGTATAATTCCATGTTGATGGAGATAGCGGTGTAGATATTTCCATGTTTATAGAGATAGCGGTGTAGTTATTTCCATGTTTATAGAGATAGCGGTGTAGATATTTCCATATTTCTACAGATGACTGTGTAGATATTTCCATGTTTGTACAGATGGCAGTGTAGATATTTCCATGTTTATAGAGATAGCGGTGTAGATATTTTCATGTTTATTCAGGTTGCGGTGGAGAAATGTCCATGTTTATACAGATAGCAATGGAGATATTTCCACGTTAATACACATAGCGGTGTAGATATTTCCATGTTTATACAGATAGTGGTGTAGATATTTCCATGTTTATACAGCTGCCTGTGTCGATATTTCCATGTTTATACAGAGTTCTCTGTAGATATTTCCATGTTTATATAGATGAGAGTGTAGATATTTCCATGTTTATACGGATCGCAGTGTCGATATTTCAATGTTTATACAGATGGTGGTGTAGATATTTCCATGTTTATAGACATGGCGGTGTAGATATTTCCATGTTTATAGAGATAGCGGTGTAGATATATCCATGTTCATAGAGATAGCAGTGGAGATATTTCCATGTTTATACAGATAGCGGTGTAGATATTTCCATGTTTATATTGATCGCGGTGTAGATATTTCCATGTTTTTACAGATGGCGGTGTAGATATTTCCATGTTTATATAGATGTCTGTGTAGATATTTCCATGTGTTTACAGATGGTGTTGTAGCTATATCCATGTTTATACAGATGGTGGTGTAGTTATTTCCATGTTTATTCGGATGACTGTGTAGATATTTCCATGTTTTTACAGATGGCAGTGTAGATATTTCAATGTTTATAGAGATGGCTCTGTAGATATTTCCACGTTTATACAGATAAAGGTGGAGATATTTCCATGTTTATACAGACAGCAGTGGAGATATTACCATGTTTATACGCATAGCGGTGTACATATTTCCATGTTTATAGAGACAGCAGTGTAAGTATTTCCATGTTTATACAGATAGCGGTGCGGATATTTCCATGTTTTTACAGATGCCTATGAAGATATTTCCATATTTATACAGAGGGCTGTGTAGATATTTCCATGTTTATACAGATGTCAGTGAAGATATTTCCATGTTCCTACACATGACTGTGTAGTTATTTCCATGTTTATACAGATGGCTTTGCAGGTATTTCCTTGCATATAGAGATAGCGGTGTAGATATTTCCATGTTTATACAGATAGCGGTGTAAATATTTCCATGTTTTGTACAGATCGTGGTGTAGATATTTCCATGTTTATACAGATGGCGGTGTAGATATTTCCATGTTTATAGAGATGGCGGTGTAGATATTTCCATTTTCATAGAGATAGCGGTGTTGATTTTTCCATATTTATGGAGATAGCGGTGTGGATATTTCCATGTTTATACAGACAGGGGTGTAGATATTTCCGTGTTTATAGAGATGGCGGTGTAGATATTTCCATGTTTATACAGATCACGTTGTAGATATTTCCTTGTTTATACAAATAGTGGTGTAGTTATTTCCATGTTTATACAGATAGTGGCGTAGAGATTTCCTTGTATATACAGATGGCTGTGTAGATATTTCCATGTTTATACAGATGGCTTTGTAGATATTTCCATGTTTATACAGATAACTTTGTAGGTATTTCCATGTTCATACAGATGGCGGTGTAGATATTTCCATGTTTATAGAGATAGCGGTGTAGATATTTCCACGTTTATACAGATCGCGGTGTAGATATTTCCATGTTTATACAGATCGCGGTGTAGATATTTACATGTTTGTAAAAATAGCGGGGTAGATATTTCCATGTTTTTAAAGATATCGGTGTAGATATTTCCATGTTTACACAGATTGCGGTGTAGATATTTCCATCTTTCTACAGATGGCATTGTAGATATTTCCTTGTTTATACAGATGGTTGTGTAGATATTTCCATGTTTATATAGATGGTGGTGTAGATATTACCATGTTTATACAGATAGCGGTGTAGATATTTCCATGTTTATACAGATCGCGGTGAAGATATTTCCATGTTTATACAGATCGCGGTGTAGATATTTCCATGTTTATACAGATCGCGGTGTAGATATTTCCATGTTTATACAGATAGCCGTGTATATATTTCCATGTTTAAACTGATTGCGGTGTAGATATTTCCATGTTTATAGAGATGGCGGTGTAGATATTTCCATGTTCATAGAGATAGCTGTGTTGATTTTTCCATGTTTATAGAGATAGCGGTGTGGATATTTCCATGTTTATACAGATAGGGGCGTAGATAATTCCATGTTTATAAAGATGGCGGAGTAGGTATCTCCATGTTCATACAGATCACGGTGTAGATGTTTCCATGTTTCTACAGATCATGGTGTAGATATTTCCATGTTTATACAGATTGCGGTGTTGATATTACCATGTTTATAGGGATAGTGGTGAAAATATTTCCACATTTATACAGATAGCGGTGTAGTTATTAGCATGTTTATAGAGATAGCGGTGTAGATATTTCCATGTATAAAGAGATGTCTGTCTATATATTTCCATGTTTAAACAGATGGCGGTGTAGATATTTCCTTGTTTATACAAATAGCGGTGCAGTTATTTCCATGTTTATACAGATAGCGGTGTAGATATTTCCATGTATATACAGATGGCTGTGTAGATATTTTCATGTATATACAGATGGCTGTGTAGATATTTCCATGTTTATACAGATGACTTTGTAGGTATTTCCATGTTTATACAGATGGCGGTGTAGAGATTTCCATGTTTATAGACATACCTGTGTAGATATTTCCATGTTTATACAGATAGCGGTGTAGATATTTCCATGTTTATACAGATCACGGTGTAGATATTTCTATGTGTATACGGATCGCGGTGTAGATATTTCCATGTTTATGCAGATCGCAGGGTAGATATTTCCATGTTTATACAGATAGCGGTGTAGATATTTCCATGTTTATACAGATAGCGCTGTAGATATTTACATGTTTATACAGATGGCGGTGTAGATATTTCCATGTTTATAGAGATGGCGGTGTAGATATTTCCATGTTTATAGAGATAGCGGTGTAGATATATCCATGTTCATAGAGATAGCAGTGAGGATATTTCCATGTTTATACAGACTGCAGTGTAGTTATTTCCATGTTTGTACACATGACTGTGTAGGTATTTCCATGTTTATACAGATGGCTTTGTAGATATTTCCATGTTTATAGAGATAGCGGTGCAGATATTTACATGTTTATACAGATAGCGGTGTAAATATTTCCATGTTTATACAGACCTTGGTGTAGATATTTCCATGTTTATACAGATACCGGTGTAGATATTTACATGTTTATACAGACCGCAGTGTAGGTATTTCCATGTTTATAGAGATAGCGGTGTAGATATTTCCATGTTTGTACAGTTGGCGGTGTTGATGTTTCTATCTATACACAGATTGCCGTGTAGGTATTTCCATGTGTATACAGATGGCATTGTAGATATTTCCGTGTTTATACAGATGGTGGTGTAGATATTTCCATTTTTATACAGATGACTGTATAGGTATTTCCACGTTTTTACACATGGTATTGTAGATATTTCTATCTTTATAGAGATAGCAGTGTAGATATTTCCATGTTTATACAGATGGCGGTGTAGATATTTCCATGTTTATACAGATAACTTCGTAAGTATTTCCATGTTTATACAGATGGCAGTGTAGATATTTCGATGTTTATAGAGATAGCAGTGGAGATATTTCCATGTTTATACAGATAGCGGTCTAGATATTTCCATGTTCATACTGATCGCGGTGTAGATACTTCCATGTTTATACAGATGGCCGTGTAGATATTTCCATAATTATACAGATGTCTGTGTAGATATTTCCATGTGTATAGAGATGGTATTGTAGCTATTTCCATGTTTATACAGATGGTGGTGTAGATATGTCCATGTTTATTCGTATGACTGTGTAGATATTTCCATGTTTTTACAGATGGCAGTGGTGATATTTCAATGTTTATAGAGATGGCGCTGTAGATATTTCCACGTTTATACAGATAAAGGTGGAGATATTTCCATGTTTATACAGACAGCAGTGGAGATATTACCATGTTTATACACATAGCGGTGTACATATTTCCATGTTTATAGAGACAGCAGTGTAAGTGTTTCCATGTTTATACAGATAGCGGTGCGGATATTTCCATGTTTTTACAGATGCCTATGCAGATATTTCCATATTTATACAGAGGGCTGTGTAGATATTTCCATGTTTATACAGATGTCAGTGAAGATATTTCCATGTTCCTACACATGACTGTGTAGTTATTTCCATGTTTATACAGATGGCTTTGCAGGTATTTCCTTGCATATAGGGATAGCGGTGTAGATATTTCCATGTTTATACAGACAGCGGTGTAAATATTTCCATGTTTTATACAGATAGTGGTGTGGATATTTCCATGTTTATACTGATGGCGGTGAAGATATTTCCATGTTTATACAGATAACTTTGTAAGTATTTCCATGTTTATACAGATGGCGGTGTAGATATTTCCATGTTTATAGAGATGGCGGTGTAGGTATTTCCATTTTCATAGAGATAGCGGTGTTGATTTTTCCATATTTATAGAGATAGATGGCCGTGTAGATACTTCCATGTTTATACCGATGGCGGCATAGGTATTTCGATGGACATGCAGATGGTGGTGTAGATATTTCCATGTTTATACACATAGCGGTGTAGATATTTCCATGTTTACACAGATGGTGGTGTAGATATTTCCGTGTTTCTACACATGGCGGAGTAGATACTTCCATCTTTATGGAGATGGCAGTGTAGATATTTTCATGTTTATAGAGATGGCGGTGTAGATATTTCCATATTTATAGAGATAGCGGTGTAGATATTTCCATCTTTCTACAGATGGCAGTGTAGATATTTCCATGTTTATACAGATGGCGGTGTAGATATTTCCATATTTATACAGATGTCTGTGTAGATATTTCCATGTGTATACAGATGGTATTGAAGGTATTTCCATGTTTATACAGATGGTGGTGTAGATAATTCCATGTTTATTCAGATGACTGTGTAGATATTTCCATGTTTTTACAGATGGCAGTGTAGATATTTCAATGTTTATAGAGATGGCACTGTAGATATTTCCATGTTTATACAGATCACAGTGTAGATATTTCCATGTTTATACAGATAGCGGTGTAGATATTTCCATGTTTTTACAGATATCGGTGTAGATATTTCCATGTTTACACAGATTGCGGTGTAGATATTTCCATCTTTCTACAGATGGCATTGTAGATATTTCCATGTTTATACAGATGGCGGTGAAGATATTTCCATGTTTATATAGATGGTGGTGTAGATAATAACATGTTTATACAGATAGCGGTGTAGATATTTCCATGTTTATACAGATCGTGGTGAAGATATTTCCATGTTTATACAGATCGCGGTGTAGATATTTCCATGTTTATACAGATAGCGGTGTAGATATTTCCATGTTTAAAGAGATAGCGGTGTAGGTATTTCCATGTTTATAGACATTGCGGTGTAGATATTTCCATGTTTATGTAGATGACGTTGTAGATATTTCCATGTTTATACCGATAGCGGTGTTGGTATTTCCACGTTTACTCAGATAGCGATGTAGATATTTCCATGTTTATACAGATCACGTTGTAGATATTTCCATGTTTGGACAGATCGCGGTGTAGATATTTCCATGTTTGTACAGATAGCGGTGTAGATATTCCCATGTTTATACAGATAGCGGTGTATTTCCATGTTTAAAGAGATAGCGGTGTAGGTATTTCCATGTTTATAGACATTGCGGTGTAGATATTTCCATGTTTATGTAGATGGCGTTGTAGATATTTCCATGTTTATACCGATAGCGGTGTTGGTATTTCCACGTTTACTCAGATGGCGATGTAGATATTTCCATGTTTATACAGATCGCGGTGCAGATATTTATATCTTTATACAGATGGCATTGTAGATATTTCCTTATTCACACAGATGGCGGTGTAGATGTTTCCATGTTTATACAGATGGCAGAATAGTTATTTCCATGTTTATGGAGATGGCAGTGTAGATATTTTCATGTTTATAGAGATGGCGTTGTAGATATTTCCAGGTTTATAGAGATAGCAGTGTAGATATTTCCATGTTTATACAGATAGCGGTGTAGATATTTCCATGTTTATACAGATAACGTTGTAGATATTTCCATCTTTATACAAACGGTAGTGTAGATATTTCCATGTTCGTACACATGACTGTGTAGATATTTCCATGTTTATACAGATGGCGTTGTAGATATTTCCATATTTATAGAGATAGCAGTGTAGATATTTCCATGTTTATACAGATAGCGGTGTAGATATTTCCATGTTTAAAGAGATAGCGGTGTAGGTATTTCCATGTTTATAGACATTGCGGTGTAGATATTTCCATGTTTAGATGGCGTTGAAGATATTTCCATGTTTATTCCGATAGCGGTGTAGGTATTTCCACATTTACTCAGATAGCGATGTAGATATTTCCATGTTTATACAGATCGCGGTGCAGATATTTATATCTTTATACAGATGGCATTGTAGACATTTCCTTATTCACACAGATGGCGGTGTAGATGTTTCCATGTTTATACAGATGGCGGAGTAGTGAGTTCCATGTTTATGGAGATGGTAGTGTAGATATTTTCATGTTTATAGAGATGGCGGTGTAGATATTTCCATGTTTATAAAGATAGCAGTGTAGATATTTACATGTTTATACAGATGGCTGTGTAGATATTTCCATGCGTATACAGATGACATTGTAGACATTTGCATGTTTATACAGATGACTGTATAGGTATTTCCATGTTTTTACAGATGGCAGTGCAGATATTTCCATGTTTAGAGAGATAGCAGTGTAGATATTTCCATGTATGTATATATGGCGGTGTTGATATTTCCATCTATACACAGATGGCCGTGTAGATATTTCCATGTTTATAAAGATGGCGGCATAGATATTTCCATGGACATGCAGATGGTGGTGTAGATATTTCCATGTTTATACAGATAGCGGTGTAGATATTTCCATGTTTACACAGATGGTGGTGTAGATATTTCCGTGTTTATACACATGGCGGAGTAGATACTTCCATCTTTATGGAGATGGCAGTGTAGATATTTTCATGTTTATACAGATGGCGGTGTAGATATTTCCATATTTATAGACATAGCGGTGTAGATATTTCCATCTTTCTACAGATGGCAGCGTAGATATTTCCATGTTTATACAGATGGCGGTGTAGATATTTCCATATTTATACAGATGTCTGTGTAGATATTTCCATGTGTATACAGATGGTATTGAAGGTATTTCCATGTTTATACAGATGGTGGTGTAGATATTTCCATGTTTATTCAGATGACTGTGTAGATATTTCCAAGTTTTTACAGATGGCAGTGTAGATATTTCAATGTTTATAGAGATGGCGTTGTAGATATTTCCATGTTTATACAGATCGCGGTGTAGATATTTCCATGTTTATACAGATAGCGGTGTAGATATTTCCATGTTTTTACAGATATCGGTGGAGATATTTCCATGTTTACACAGAGTGCGGTGTAGATATTTCCATCTTTCTACAGATGGCATTGTAGATATTTCCATGTTTATACAGATGGCGGTGTAGATTTTCCATGTTTATATAGATGGTGGTGTAGATATTACCATGTTTATACAGATAGCGGTGTAGATATTTCCATGTTTATACAGATTGTGGTGAAGATAATTCCATGTTTATACAGATCGCGGTGTAGATATTTCCATGTTTATACAGATCGCGTTGTAGATATTTCCATTTTTATACAGATCGCGGGGTAGATATTTCCATGTTTGTACAGATAGCGGTGTAGATATTTCCATGTTTATACAGATAGCGGTGTAGATATTTCCATGTTTAAAGAGATAGCGGTGTAGGGATTTCCATGTTTATAGACATTGTGGTGTAGATATTTCCATGTTTATGTAGATGGCGTTGTAGATATTTCCATGTTTATACCGATAGCGGTGTTGGTATTTCCACGTTTACTCAGATAGCGATGTAGATATTTCCATGTTTATACAGATCGCGGTGCAGATATTTATATCTTTATACCGATGGCATTGTAGATATTTCCTTATTCACACAGATGGCGGTGTAGATGTTTCCATGTTTATACAGATGGCGGAGTAGTTAGTTCCATGTTTATGGAGATGGCAGTGTAGATATTTTCATGTTTATAGAGATGGCGGTGTAGATATTTCCATGTGTATAGAGATAGCAGTGTAGATATTTACATGTTGATACAGTTGGCTGTGTAGATATTTCCATGAGTATTCAGATGGCATTGTAGATATTTCCATGTTTATACAGATGGCTGTATAGGTATTTCCATGTCTTTACAGACGGCAGTGCAGATATTTCCATGTTTATAGAGATAGCGGTGTAGATATTTCCATGTTTGTACAGATGGCGGTGTTGATATTTCCATCTATACACAGATGGCCGTGTAGATATTTCCGTGTTTATACAGATGGCGGCATAGTTATTTCCATGGACATGCAGATGGTGGTGTAGATATTTCCATGTTTATACAGATAGCGGTGTAGATATTTCCATCTTTCTACAGATGGCAGTGTAGATATTTCCATGTTTATACAGATGGTGTAGATATTTCCATATTTATACAGATGTCTGTGTAGTTATTTCCATGTGTATACAGATGGTATTGAAGGTATTTCCATGTTTATACAGATGGTGGTGTAGATATTTCCATGTTTATTCAGATGACTGTGTAGATATTTCCATGTTTTTACGGATGGCAGTGTAGATATTTCAATGTTTATAGAGATGGCATTGTAGATATTTCCATGTTTATACAGATCACGGTGTAGATATTTCCATGTTTATACAGATAGCGGTGTAGATATTTCCATGTTTTTACAGATATCGGTGTAGATATTTCCATGTTTACACAGATTGCGGTGTAGATATTTCCATCTTTCTACAGATGGCATTGTAGATATTTCCATGTTTATACAGATGGCGGTGTAGATATTTCCATGTTTATATAGATGGTGGTGTAGATATTACCAGGTTTATACAGATAGCGGTGTAGATATTTCCATGTTTATACAGATCGTGGTGAAGATATTTCCATGTTTATACAGATCGCGGTGTAGATATTTCCATGTTTATACAGATCGCGTTGTAGGTATTTCCATGTTTATACAGATTGCGGTGTAGATATTTCCATGTTTGTACAGATAGCGGTGTAGATATTTCCATGTTTATACAGATAGCGGTGTAGATATTTCCATGTTTAAAGAGATAGAGGTGTAGGGATTTCCATGTTTATAGACATTGCGGTGTAGATATTTCCATGTTTATGTTGATGGCATTGTAGATATTTCCATGTTTATACCGATAGCGGTGTTGGTATTTCCACGTTTACTCAGATAGCGATGTAGATATTTCCAAGTTTATACAGATCACGGTGCGGATATTTATATCTTTATACAGATGGCATTGTAGATATTTCCTTATTCACACAGATGGCGGAGTAGATGTTTCCATGTTTATAAAGATGGCGGAGTAGTTAATTCCATGTTTATGGAGATGGCAGTGTAGATATTTTCATGTTTATAGAGATGGCGGTGTAGATATTTCCATGTTTATAGAGATAGCAGTGTAGATATTTACATGTTTATACAGATGGCTGTGTAGATATTTCCATGTGTATACAGATGGCATTGTAGATATTTCCATGTTTATACAGATGACTGTATAGGTATTTCCATGTTTTTACAGATGGCAGTGCAGATATTTCCATGTTTATAGGGATAGCGGTGTAGATATTTCCATGTTTGTACAGATGGCGGTGTTGATATTTCCATCTATACACAGATGGCCGTGTAGATATTTCCATGTTTATACAGATGGCGGCATAGATATTTCCATGGACATGCAGATGGTGGTGTAGATATTTCCATGTTTATACAGATAGCGGTGTAGATATTTCCATGTTTACACAGATGGTGGTGTACATATTTCCGTGTTTATACACATGGCGGAGTAGATACTTCCATCTTTATGGAGATGGCAGTGTAGATATTCTCATGTTTATAGAGATGGCGGTGTAGATATTTCCGTTTATAGAGATAGCGGTGTAGATATTTCCATCTTTCTACAGATGGCTGTGTAGATATTTCCATGTTTATAGAGATGGCGGTGTAGATATTTCCATATTTATACAGATGTCTGTGTAGATATTTCCATGTGTATACAGATGGTATTGAAGTTACTTCCATGTTTATACAGATGGTGGTGTAGATATTTCCATGTTTATTCAGATGACTGTGTAGATATTTCCATGTTTTTACAGATGGCAGTGTAGATATTTCAATGTTTATAGAGATGGCACTGTAGATATTTCGATGTTTATACAGATCGCGGTGTAGATATTTCCATGTTTATACAGATCGCGGTGAAGGTATTTCCATGTTTATACAGATCGCGGTGCAGATATTTCCATGTTTATACAGATCGCGGTGTAGATATTTCCATGTTTATACAGATCGCGTTGTAGATATTTCCATGTTTATACAGATCGCGGTGTAGATATTTCCATGTTTGTACAGATAGCGGTGTAGATATTTCCATGTTTATAGAGATAGCGGTGTAGATATTTCCATGTTTAAAGAGATTGCGGTGTAGATATTTCCATGTTTATGTAGATGGCGTGGAAGATATTTCCATGTTTATACCGATAGCGGTATTGGTATTTCCACGTTTACTCAGATAGCGATGTAGATATTTCCATGTTTATACAGATCACGGTGCAGATATTTATATTTTTATACAGATGGCATTGTAGATATATCCTTATTCACACAGATGGCGGTGTAGATGTTTCCATGTTTATACAGATGGCGGAGTAGTTAGGTCCATGTTTATGGAGATGGCAGTGTAGATATTTTCATGTTTATAGAGATGGCGGTGTAGATATTTCCATGTTTATAGAGATAGCAGTGTAGATATTTACATGTTTATACAGATGGCTGTGTAGATATTTCCAGGTGTATACAGATGGCATTGTAGATATTTCCATGTTTATACAGATGACTGTATAGGTATTTCCATGTTTTTACAGATGGCAGTGCAGATATTTCCATGTTTATAGAGATATCGGTGTAGATATTTCGATGTTTGTACAGATGGCGGTGTTGATATTTCCATCTATACACAGATGGCCGTGCATATATTTCCATGTTTATACAGATGGCGGCATAGATATTTCCATGGACATTCAGATGGTGGTGTTGATATCTCCATGTTTATTTAGATGACTGTGTAGATATTTCCATGTTTTTACAGATGGCAGTGTAGATATTTCAATGTTTATAGAGATGGCACTGTAGATATTTCCATGTTTATACAGATCGCGGTGTAGATATTTCCATGTTTATACAGATAGCGGTGTAGATATTTCCATGTTTTTACAGATATCGGTGTAGATATTTCCATGTTTACACAGATCGCGGTGTAGATATTTCCATGTTTATACAGATCGCGTTGTAGATATTTCCATGTTTATACAGATCGCGGTGTAGATATTTCCATGTTTGTACAGATAGCGGTGTAGATATTTCCATGTTTATACAGATAGCGGTGTAGATATTTCCATGTTTAAAGAGATTGCGGTGTAGATATTTCCATGTTTATGTAGATGGCGTGGAAGATATTTCCATGTTTATACCGATAGCGGTATTGGTATTTCCACGTTTACTCAGATAGCGATGTAGATATTTCCATGTTTATACAGATCACAGTGCAGATATTTATATTTTTATACAGATGGCATTGTAGATATATCCTTATTCACACAGATGGCGGTGTAGATGTTTCCATGTTTATACAGATGGCGGAGTAGTTAGGTCCATGTTTATGGAGATGGCAGTGTAGATATTTTCATGTTTATAGAGATGGCGGTGTAGATATTTCCATGTTTATAGAGATAGCAGTGTAGATATTTACATGTTTATACAGATGGCTGTGTAGATATTTCCATGTGTATACAGATGGCATTGTAGATATTTCCATGTTTATACAGATGACTGTATAGGTATTTCCATGTTTTTACAGATGGCAGTGCAGATATTTCCATGTTTATAGAGATATCGGTGTAGATATTTCGATGTTTGTACAGATGGCGGTGTTGATATTTCCATCTATACACAGATGGCCGTGTAGATATTTCCATGTTTATACAGATGGCGGCATAGATATTTCCATGGACATTCAGATGGTGGTGTAGATATCTCCATGTTTATTCAGATGACTGTGTAGATATTTCCATGTTTTTACAGATGGCAGTGTAGATATTTCAATGTTTATAGAGATGGCACTGTAGATATTTCCATGTTTATACAGATCGTGGTGTAGATATTTGCATGTTTATACAGATAGCGGTGTAGATATTTCCATATTTTTACAGATATCGGTGTAGATATTTCCATGTTTATACAGATCGCGGTGTAGATATTTCCATGTTTATACAGATCGCGGTGTAGATATTTCCATGTTTGTACAGATAGACGTGTAGACATTTCCATGTTTATACAGATAGCGGTGTAGATATTTCCATGTTTAAAGAGATAGCGGTGTAGGTATTTCCATGTTTATAGACATTGCGGTGTAGATATTTCCATGTTTACTCAGATAGCGATGTAGATATTTCCATGTTTATACAGATCGCGGTGTAGATATTTATATCTTTATACAGATGGTATTGTAGATATTTCCTTATTCACACAGATGGCGGTGTAGATGTTTCCATGTTTATACAGATGGCGGAGTAGTTAGTTCCATGTTTATGGAAATGGCAGTGTAGATATTTTCATGTGTATAGAGATGGCGGTGTAGATATTTCCATGTTTATAGAGATAGCAGTGTAGATATTTCCATGTTTTTACAGATGGCAGTGTAGATATTTCAATGTTTATAGAGATGGCACTGTAGATATTTCCATGTTTATACAGATCGCGGTGTAGATATTTCCATGTTTATACAGATAGCGGTGTAGTTATTTCCATGTTTACACAGATTGCGGTGTAGATATTTCCATCTTTCTACAGATGGCATTGTAGATATTTCCATGTTTATACAGATGGCGGTGTAGATATTTCCATGTTTATATAGATGGTGGTGTAGATATTACCATGTTTATACAGATAGCGGTGTAGATATTTCCATGTTTATACAGATCGTGGTGTAGATATTTCCATGTTTATACAGATCGCGGTGTAGATATTTCCATGTTTATACAGATCGTGGTGTAGATATTTCCATCTTTATACAGATCGCGTTGTAGATATTTCCATGTTTGTACAGATCGCAGTGTAGATATTTCCATGTTTGTACAGATAGCGGTGTAGATATTTCCATGTTTATACAGATAGCGGTGTAGATATTTCCATGTTTAAAGAGATATCAGTGTAGGTATTTCCATGTTTATAGACATTGCGGTGTAGATATTTCCATGTTTATGTAGATGGCGTTGTAGATATTTCCATGTTTATACTGATAGCGGTGTTGGTATTTCCACGTTTACTCAGATAGCGATGTAGATATTTCCAGGTTTATACAGATCGTGGTGTAGATATTTATATCTTTATACAGATGGCATTGTAGATATTTCCTTATTCACACAGATGGCGGTGTAGATGTTTCCATGTTTATACAGATGGCGGAGTTGTTAGTTCCATGTTTATGGAGATGGCAGTGTAGATAATTTCATGTTTATAGAGATGGCGGTGTAGATATTTCCATGTTTATAGAGATAGCAGTGTAGATATTTACATGTTTATACAGATGGCTGTGTAGATATTTCCATGTGTATACAGATGGCATTGTAGATATTTCCATGTTTATACAGATGACTGTATAGGTATTTCCATGTTTTTACAGATGGCAGTGCAGATATTTCCATGTTTATAGAGATAGCGGTGTAGATATTTCCATGTTTGTACAGATGGCGGTGTTGATATTTCCATCTATACACAGATGGCCGTGTAGATATTTCCATGTTTATACAGATGGCGGCATAGATATTTCCATGGACATGCAGATGGTGGTGTAGATATTTCCATGTTTATACAGATAGCGGTGTAGATATTTCCATGTTTACACAGATGGTGGTGTAGATATTTCCGTTTTTATACACATGGCGGAGTAGATACTTCTATCTTTATGGAGATGGCAGTGTAGATATTTTCATGTTTATAGAGATGGCGGTGTAGATATTTACATATTTATAGAGATAGCGGTGTAGATATTTAAATCTTTCTACAGATGGCAGTGTAGATATTTCCATGTTTATACAGATGGTGGTGTAGATATTTCCATATTTATACAGATGTCTGTGTAGCTATTTCCATGTGTATACAGATGGTATTGAAGGTATTTCCATGTTTATACAGATGGTGTTGTAGATATTTCCATGTTTATTCAGATGACTGTGTAGATATTTCCATGTTTTTACAGATGGCAGTGTAGATATTTCAATGTTTATAGAGATGGCACTGTAGATATTTCCATGTTTATACAGATCGCGGTGTAGATATTTCCATGTTTATACAGATAGCGGTGTAGATATTTCCATGTTTTTACAGATATCGGTGTAGATATTTCCATGTTTACACAGATGGCGGTGTAGATATTTCCATCTTTCTAGAGATGGCATTGTAGATATTTCCATCTTTATACAGATGGCGGTGTAGATATTTCCATGTTTATATAGATGGTGGTGTAGATATTCCCATGTTTATACAGATAGCGGTGTAGATATTTCCATGTTTATACAGATCGTGGTGAAGATATTTCCATGTTTATACAGATCGCGGTGTAGATATTTCCATGTTTATACAGATCGCGGTGTAGATATTTCCATGTTTATACAGATCGCGTTGTAGATATTTCCATGTTTATACAGATCGCGGTGTAGATATTTCCATGTTTGTACAGATAGCGGTGTAGATATTTCCATGTTTATACAGATAGCAGTGTAGATATTTCCATGTTTAAAGAGATAGCGGTGTTGGTATTTCCATGTTTATAGACATTGCGGTGTAGATATTTCCATGTTTATGTAGATGGCGTTGTAGATATTTCCATGTTTATACCGATAGCGGTGTTGGTATTTCCACGTTTACTCAGATAGCGATGTAGATATTTCCATTTTTATACAGATCGCGGTGCAGATATTTATATCTTTATACACATGGCATTGTAGATATTTCCTTATTCACACAGATGGCGGTGTAGATGTTTCCATGTTTATACAGATGCCGGAGTAGTTAGTTCCATGTTTATGGAGATGGCAGTGTAGATATTTTCATGTTTATAGAGATGGCGGTGTAGATATTTCCATGTTTATAGACATAGCAGTGTAGATATTTACATGTTTATACAGATGGCTGTGTAGATATTTCCATGTGTATACAGATGGCATTGTAGATATTTCCATGTTTATACAGATGACTGTATAGGTATTTCCATGTTTTTACAGATGGCAGTGCAGATATTTCCATGTTTATAGAGATAGCGGTGTAGATATTTCCATGTTTGTACAGATGGCGGTGTTGATATTTCCATCTATACACAGATGGCCGTGTAGATATTTCCATGTTTATACCGATGGCGGCATAGGTATTTCCATGGACATGCAGATGGTGGTGTAGATATTTCCATGTTTATACAGATAGCGGTGTAGATATTTCCATGTTTACACAGATGGTGGTGTAGATATTTCCATATTTATACAGATGTCTGTGTAGATATTTCCATGTGTATACAGATGGTATTGAAGGTATTTCCATGTTTATACAGATGGTGGTGAAGATATTTCCATGTTTATTCAGATGACTGTGTAGATATTTCCATGTTTTTACAGATGGCAGTGTAGATATTTCAATGTTTATAGAGATGGCACTGTAGATATTTCCATGTTTATACAGATCGCGGTGTAGATATTTCCATGTTTTTACAGATATCGGTGTAGATATTTCCATGTTTACACAGATTGCGGTGTAGATATTTCCATCTTTCTACCGATGGCATTGTAGATATTTCCATGTTTATACAGATGGCGGTGTAGATATTTCCATGTTTATATAGATGGTGGTGTAGATATTACCATGTTTATACAGATAGCGGTGTAGATATTTCCATGTTTATACAGATCGTGGTGAAGATATTTCCATGTTTATACAGATCGCGGTGTAGATATTTCCATGTTTATACAGATCGCGGTGTAGATATTTCCATGTTTATACAGATCGCGTTGTAGATATTTCCATGTTTATACAGATTGCGGTGTAGATATTTCCATGTTTGTACAGATAGCGGTGTAGATATTTCCATGTTTATACAGATAGCGGTGTAGATAGTTCCATGTTTAAAGAGATAGCGGTGTAGGTATTTCCATGTTTATAGACATTGCGGTGTAGATATTTCCATGTTTATGTAGATGGCGTTGTAGATATTTCCATGTTTATACCGATAGCGGTGTTGGTATTTCCACGTTTACTCAGATAGCGATGTAGATAGTTCCATGTTTATACAGATCCCGGTGCAGATATTTATATCTTTATACAGATGGCATTGTAGATATTTCCTTATTCACACAGATGGCGGTGTAGATGTTTCCATGTTTATACAGATGGCGGAGTAGTTAGTTCCATGTTTATGGAGATGGCAGTGTAGATATTTTCATGTTTATACAGATGGCTGTGTAGATATTTCCATATTTCTAGAGATAGCGGTGTAGATATTTCCATCTTTCTACAGATGGCAGTGTAGATATTTCCATGTTTATACAGATGGCGGTGTAGATATTTCCATATTTATACAGATGTCTGTGTAGATATTTCCATGTGTATACAGATGGTATTGAAGGTATTTCCATGTTTATACAGATGACTGTAAAGGTATTTCCATGTTTTTACACATGGCAGTGCAGATATTTCCATGTTTATAGAGATAGCGGTGTAGATATTTCCATGTTTGTACAGATGGCGGTGTTGGTATTTCCATCTATACACAGATGGCTGTGTAGATATTTCCATGTTTATACAGATGGCGGCATAGATATTTCCATGGACATGCAGATGGTGGTGTAGATATTTCCATGTTTATGCAGATGACTGTGTAGATATTTCCATGTTTTTACAGATGGCAGTGTAGATATTTCAATGTTTGTAGAGATGCCACTGTAGATATTTCCATGTTTATGAAGATCGCGGTGTAGATATTTCCATGTTTATACAGATAGCGGTGTAGATATTTCCATGTTTTTACAGATATCGGTGTAGATATTTCCATGTTTACAGAGATTGCGGTGTAGATATTTCCATCTTTCTACAGATGGCAGTGTAGAAATTTCCATGTTTATACAGATAGCGGTGTAGATATTTCCATGTTTATACAGATCGCGGTGTAGATATTTCCACGTTTATACAGATCGCGGTGAAGATATTTCCATGTTTATACAGATCACGGTGTAGATATTTCCAGGTTTATACAGATCGCCGTCCAGATATTTCCATGTTTATACGGATCCCGTTGTAGATATTTCCATGTTTATACAGATCACAGTGTAGATATTTCCAAGTTTGTACAGATAGCGGTGTAGATATTTCCATGTTTATACAGATAGCGGTGTAGATATTTCCATGTTTAAAGAGATAGCGTTGTAGGTATTTCCATGTTTATAGACATTGCGGTGTAGATATTTCCATGTTTATGTAGATGGCGTTGTAGATATTTCCATGTTTATACCGATAGCGGTGTTGGTATTTCCACGTTTACTCAGATAGCGATGTAGATATTTCCATGTTTATACAGATCGTGGTGCAGATATTTATATCTTCATACAGATGGCATTGTAGATATTTCCTTATTCACACAGATGGCGGAGTAGATGTTTCCATGTTTATAAAGATGGCGGAGTAGTTAATTCCATGTTTATGGAGATGGCAGTGTAGATATTTTCATGTTTACAGAGATGGCGGTGTAGATATTTCCATGTTTGTAGAGATAGCAGTGTAGATATTTACATGTTTATACAGATGGCTGTGTAGATATTTCCATGTGTATACAGATGGCATTGTAGCTATTTCCATGTTTATACAGATGACTGTATAGGTATTTCCATGTTTTTACAGATGGCAGTGCAGATATTTCCATGTTTATAGAGATAGCGGTGTAGATATTTCCATGTTTGTACAGATGGCGGTGTTGATATTTCCATCTATACACAGATGGCCGTGTAGATATTTCCATGTTTATACAGATGGCGGCATAGATATTTCCATGGACATGCAGATGGTGGTGTAGATATTTCCATGTTTATACAGATAGCGGTGTAGATATTTCCATGTTTACACAGATGGTGGTGTAGATATTTCCGTGTTTATACACATGGCGGAGTAGATACTTCCATCTTTATGGAGATGGCAGTGTAGATATTTTCATGTTTATAGAGATGGCGGTGTAGATATTTCCATATTTATAGAGATAGCGGTGTAGATATTTCCATCTTTCTACAGATGGCAGTGTAGATATTTCCATGTATATACAAATGGCGGTGTAGATATTTCCATATTTATACAGATGTCTGTGTAGATATTTCCATGTGTATACAGATGGTATTGAAGGTATTTCCATGTTTATACAGATGCTGTTGTAGATATTTCCATGTTTATTTAGATGACTGTGTAGATATTTCCATGTTTTTACAGATGGCAGTGTAGATATTTCAATGTTTATAGAGATGGCACTGTAGATATTTCCATGTTTATACAGATCGCGGTGTAGATATTTCCATGTTTATACAGATAGCGGTGTAGATATTTCCATGTTTTTACAGATATCGGTGTAGATATTTCCATGTTTACACAGATGGCGGTGTAGATATTTCCATCTTTCTACAGATGGCATTGTAGATATTTCCTTGTTTATACAGATGGCGGTGTAGATATTTCCATGTTTATATAGATGGTGGTGTAGATATTCCCATGTTTATACAGATAGCGGTGTAGATATTTCCATGTTTATACAGATAGCGGTGTAGATATTTCCATGTTTATACAGATCGCGGTGAAGATATTTCCATGTTTATACAGATCGCGGTGTAGATATTTCCATGTTTATACAGATCGCGGTGTAGATATTTCCATGTTTATACAGATCGCGTTGTAGATATTTCCATGTTTATATAGATCGCGGTGTAGATATTTCCATGTTTGTACAGATAGCGGTGTAGATATTTCCATGTTTATACAGATAGCGGTGTAGATATTTCCATGATTAAAGAGATAGCGGTGTAGGTATTTCCATGTTTATAGACATTGCGGTGTAGATATTTCCATGTTTATGTAGATGGCGTTGTAGATATTTCCATGTTTATACCGATAGCGGTGTTGGTATTTCCACGTTTACTCAGATAGCGATGTAGATATTTCCATGTTTATACAGATCGCGGTGCAGATATTTATATCTTTATACACATGGCATTGTAGATATTTCCTTATTCACAGAGATGGCGGTGTAGATGTTTCCATGTTTATACAGATGCAGGAGTAGTTAGTTCCAAGTTTATGGAGATGGCAGTGTAGATATTTTCATGTTTATAGAGATGGCGGTGTAGATATTTCCATGTTTATAGACATAGCAGTGTAGATATTTACATGTTTATACAGATGGCTGTGTAGATATTTCCAGGTGTATACAGATGGCATTGTAGATATTTCCATGTTTATACAGATGACTGTATAGGTATTTCCATGTTTTTACAGATGGCAGTGCAGATATTTCCATGTTTATAGAGATAGCGGTGTAGATATTTCCATGTTTGTACAGATGGCGGTGTTGATATTTCCATCTATACACAGATGGCCGTGTAGATATTTCCATGTTTATACCGATGGCGGCATAGGTATTTCCATGGACATGCAGATGGTGGTGTAGATATTTACATGTTTATACAGATAGCGGTGTAGATATTTCCATGTTTACACAGATGGTGGTGTAGATATTTCCATATTTATACAGATGTCTGTGTAGATATTTCCATGTGTATACAGATGGTATTGAAGGTATTTCCATGTTTATACAGATGGTGGTGTAGATATTTCCATGTTTATTCAGATGACTGTGTAGATATTTCCATGTTTTTACAGATGGCAGTGTAGATATTTCAATGTTTATAGAGATGGCACTGTAGATATTTCCATGTTTATACAGATCGCGGTGTAGATATTTCCATGTTTTTACAGATATCGGTGTAGATATTTCCATGTTTACACAGATTGCGGTGTAGATATTTCCATCTTTCTACAGATGGCATTGTAGATATTTCCATGTTTATACAGATGGCGGTGTAGATATTTCCATGTTTATATAGATGGTGGTGTAGATATTACCATGTTTATACAGATAGCGGTGTAGATATTTCCATGTTTATACAGATCGCGGTGAAGATATTTCCATGTTTATACAGATCGCGGTGTAGATATTTCCATGTTTATACAGATCGCGGTGTAGATATTTCCATGTTTATACAGATCGCGTTGTAGATATTTCCATGTTTATACAGATTGCGGTGTAGATATTTCCATGTTTGTACAGATAGCGGTGTAGATATTTCCATGTTTATACAGATAGCGGTGTAGATAGTTCCATGTTTAAAGAGATAGCGGTGTAGGTATTTCCATGTTTATAGACATTGCGGTGTAGATATTTCCATGTTTATGTAGATGGCGTTGTAGATATTTCCATGTTTATACCGATAGCGGTGTTGGTATTTCCACGTTTACTCAGATAGCGATGTAGATAGTTCCATGTTTATACAGATCCCGGTGCAGATATTTATATCTTTATACAGATGGCATTGTAGATATTTCCTTATTCACACAGATGGCGGTGTAGATGTTTCCATGTTTATACAGATGGCGGAGTAGTTAGTTACATGTTTATGGAGATGGCAGTGTAGATATTTTCATGTTTATACAGATGGCGGTGTAGATATTTCCATATTTCTAGAGATAGCGGTGTAGATATTTCCATCTTTCTACAGATGGCAGTGTAGATATTTCCATGTTTATACAGATGGCGGTGTAGATATTTCCATATTTATACAGATGTCTGTGTAGATATTTCCATGTGTATACAGATGGTATTGAAGGTATTTCCATGTTTATACAGATGACTGTAAAGGTATTTCCATGTTTTTACACATGGCAGTGCAGATATTTCCATGTTTATAGAGATAGCGGTGTAGATATTTCCATGTTTGTACAGATGGCGGTGTTGGTATTTCCATCTATACACAGATGGCCGTGTAGATATTTCCATGTTTATACAGATGGCGGCATAGATATTTCCATGGACATGCAGATGGTGGTGTAGATATTTCCATGTTTATGCAGATGACTGTGTAGATATTTCCATGTTTTTACAGATGGCAGTGTAGATATTTCAATGTTTGTAGAGATGCCACTGTAGATATTTCCATGTTTATGAAGATCGCGGTGTAGATATTTCCATGTTTATACAGATAGCGGTGTAGATATTTCCATGTTTTTACAGATATCGGTGTAGATATTTCCATGTTTACACAGGTTGAGGTGTAGATATTTCCATCTTTCTACAGATGGCATTGTAGATATTTCCATGTTTATACAGATGGCGGTGTAGATATTTCCATGTTTATATAGATGGTGGTGTAGATATTACCATGTTTATACAGATAGCGGTGTAGATATTTCCATGTTTATACAGATCGTGGTGAAGATATTTCCATGTTTATACAGATCGCGGTGTAGATATTTCCATGTTTATACAGATCGCGGTGTAGATATTTGCATGTTTATACAGATCGCGTTGTAGATATTTCCATGTTTATACAGATTGCCGTGTAGATATTTCCATGTTTGTACAGATAGCGGTGTAGATATTTCCATGTTTATACAGATAGTGGTGTAGATATTTCCATGTTTAAAGAGATAGCGGTGTAGGTATTTCCATGTTTATAGACATTGCTGTGTAGATATTTCCATGTTTATGTAAATGGCGTTGTAGATATTTCCATGTTTATACCGATAGCGGTGTTGGTATTTCCACGTTTACTCAGATAGCGATGTAGATATTTCCATGTTTATACAGATCCCGGTGCAGATATTTATATCTTTATACAGATGGCATTGTAGATATTTCCTTATTCACACAGATGGCGGTGTAGATGTTTCCATGTTTATACAGATGGCGGAGTAGTTAGTTCCATGTTTATGGAGATGGCAGTGTAGATATTTCCATGTTTATAGAGATAGCAGTGTAGATATTTACATGTTAGAGAGATGGCTGTGTAGATATTTCCATGAGTATTCAGATGGCATTGTAGATATTTCCATGTTTATACAGATGACTGTATAGGTATTTCCATGTTTTTACTGATGGCAGTGCAGATATTTCCATGTTTATAGAGATAGTGGTGTAGATATTTCCATGTTTGTACAGATGGCGGTGTTGATATTTCCATCTATACACAGATGGCCGTGTAGATATTTCCATGTTTATACAGATGGCGGCAAAGATATTTCCATGGACATGCAGATGGTGGTGTAGATATTTCCATGTTTATACAGATAGCGGTGTAGATATTTCCATCTTTCTACAGATGGCAGTGTAGATATTTCCATGTTTATACAGATGGCGGTGTAGATATTTCCATATTTATACAGATGTCTGTGTAGATATTTCCATGTGTATACAGATGGTATTGAAGGTATTTCCATGTTTATACAGATGGTGGTGTAGATATTTCCATGTTTATTCAGATGACTGTGTAGGTATTTCCATGTTTTTACAGATGGCAGTGTAGATATTTCAATGTTTATAGAGATGGCACTGTAGATATTTCCATGTTTATACAGATCGCGGTGTAGATATTTCCATGTTTTTACAGATATCGGTGTAGATATTTCCATGTTTACACAGATTGCGGTGTAGATATTTCCATCTTTCTACAGATGGCATTGTAGATATTTCCATGTTTATACAGATGGCGGTGTAGATATTTCCATGTTTATATAGATGGTGGTGTAGATATTACCATGTTTATACAGATAGCGGTGTAGATATTTCCATGTTTATACAGATCGCGGTGAAGATATTTCCATGTTTATACAGATCGCGGTGTAGATATTTCCATGTTTATACAGATCGCGGTGTAGATATTTCCATGTTTATACAGATCGCGTTGTAGATATTTCCATGTTTATACAGATTGCGGTGTAGATATTTCCATGTTTGTACAGATAGCGGTGTAGATATTTCCATGTTTATACAGACAGCGGTGTAGATATTTCCATGTTTAAAGAGATAGCGGTGTAGGTATTTCCATGTTTATAGACATTGCGGTGTAGATATTTCCATGTTTATGTAGATGGCGTTGTAGATATTTCCATGTTTATACCGATAGCGGTGTTGGTATTTCCACGTTTACTCAGATAGCGATGTAGATATTTCCATGTTTATACCGATAGCGGTGTTGGTATTTCCACGTTTACTCAGATAGCGATGTAGATATTTCCATGTTTATACAGATACCGGTGCAGATATTTATATCTTTATACAGATGGCATTGTAGATATTTCCTTATTCACACAGATGGCGGTGTAGATGTTTCCATGTTTATACAGATGGCGGAGTAGTTAGTTCCATGTTTATGGAGATGGCAGTGTAGATATTTTCATGTTTATAGAGATGGCAGTGTAGATATTTCCATGTTTATAGAGATAGCAGTGTAGATATTTACATGTTTATAGAGATGGCTGTGTAGATATTTCCGTGAGTATTCAGACGGCATTGTAGATATTTCCATGTTTATAGAGATGACTGTATAGGTATTTCCATGTTTTTACAGATGGCAGTGCAGATATTTCCATGTTTATAGAGATAGCGGTGTAGATATTTCCATGTTTGTACAGATGGCGGTGTTGATATTTCCATCTATACACAGAAGGCCGTGTAGATATTTCCATGTTTATACAGATGGCGGCAAAGATATTTCCATGGACATGCAGATGGTGGTGTAGATCTTTCCATGTTTATACAGATAGCGGTGTAGATATTTCCATCGTTCTACAGATGGCAGTGTAGATATTTCCATGTTTATACAGATGGCGGTGTAGATATTTCCATATTTATACAGATGTCTGTGTAGATATTTCCATGTGTATACAGATGGTACTGAAGGTATTTCCATGTTTATACAAATGGTGGTGTAGATATTTCCATGTTTATTCAGATGACTGTGTAGATATTTCCATGTTTTTACAGATGGCAGTGTAGATATTTCAATGTTTATAGAGATGGCACTGTAGATATTTCCATGTTTATACAGATCGCGGTGTAGATATTTCCATGTTTATACAGATAGCGGTGTAGATATTTCCATGTTTTTACAGATATCGGTGTAGATATTTCCATGTTTACACAGATTGCGGTGTAGATATTTCCATCTTTCTACAGATGGCATTGTAGATATTTCCATGTTTATACAGATGGCGGTGTAGATATTTCCATGTTTATATAGATGGTGGTGTAGATATTACCATATTTATACAGATAGCGGTTTAGATATTTCCATGTTTATACAGATCGTGGTGAAGATATTTCCATGTTTATACAGATCACGGTGTAGATATTTCCATGTTTATACAGATCGCGGTGTAGATATTTCCAGGTTTATGCAGATCGCTTTGTAGATATTTCCATGTTTATACTGATCGCGGTGTATATGTTTCCATGTTTGTACAGATAGCGGTGTAGATATTTCCATGTTTATACAGATAGCGGTGTAGATATTTCCATGTTTAAGGAGATAGCGGTGTAGGTATTTCCATGTTCATAGACATTGCGGTGTAGATATTTCCATGTTTATGTAGATGGCGTTGTAGATATTTCCATGTTTATACCGATAGCGGTGTTGGTATTTCCACGTTTACTCAGATAGCGATGTAGATATTTCCATGTTTATACAGATCGCGGTGCAGATATTTATATCTTTATACAGATGGCATTGTAGATATTTCCTTATTCACACAGATGGCGGTGTAGATGTTTCCATGTTTATACAGATGGCAGAGTTGTTACTTCCATGTTTATGGAGATGGCAGTGTAGATATTTTCATGTTTATAGAGATGGCGGTGTAGATATTTCCATGTTTATAGAGATAGCAGTGTAGATATTTACATGTTTATACAGATGGCTGTGTTGATATTTCCATGTGTATACAGATGGCATTGTAGATATTTCCATGTTTATACAGATGACTGTATAGGTATTTCCATGTTTTTACAGATGGCAGTGCAGATATTTCCATGTTTATAGAGATAGCGGTGTGGATATTTCCATGTTTGTACAGATGGCGGTGTTGATATTTCCATCTATACACAGATGGCCGTGTAGATATTTCCATGTTTATACAGATGGCGGCATAGATATTTCCATGGACATGCAGATGGTGGTGTAGATATTTCCATGTTTATACAGATAGCGGTGTAGATATTTCCATGTTTACAGAGATGGTGGTGTAGATATTTCCGTGTTTATACACATGGCGGAGTAGATACTTCCATCTTTATGGAGATGGCAGTGTAGATATTTTCATGTTTATAGAGATGGCGGTGTAGATATTTCCATATTTATAGAGATAGCGGTGTAGATATCTCCGTCTTTCTACAGATGGCAGTGTAGATATTTCCATGTTTATACAGATGGCGGTGTAGATATTTCCATATTTATACAGATGTCTCTGTAGATATTTCCATGTGTATACAGATGGTATTGAAGGTATTTCCATGTTTATACAGATGGTGGTGTAGATATTTCCATGTTTATTCAGATGACTGTGTAGATATTTCCATGTTTTTACAGATGGCAGTGTAGATATTTCAATGTTTATAGAGATGGCACTGTAGATATTTCCATGTTTATACAGATCACAGTGTAGATATTTCCATGTTTATACAGATAGCGGTGTAGATATTTCCATGTTTTTACAGATATCGGTGTAGATATTTCCATGTTTACACAGATTGCGGTGTAGATATTTCCATCTTTCTACAGATGGCATTGCAGATATTTCCATGTTTATACAGATGGCGGTGAAGATATTTCCATGTTTATATAGATGGTGGTGTAGATAATACCATGTTTATACAGATAGCGGTGTAGATATTTCGATGTTTATACAGATCGTGGTGAAGGTATTTCCATGTTTATACAGATCGCGGTGTAGATATTTCCATGTTTATACAGATCGCGGTGTAGATATTTCCATGTTTATACAGATCACGGTGTAGATATTTCCATGTTTGTATAGATAGCGGTGTAGATATTTCCATGTTTATACAGATAGCGGTGTAGATATTTCCATGTTTAAAGAGATAGCGGTGTAGGTATTTCCATGTTTATAGACATTGCGGTGTAGATATTTCCATGTTTATGTAGATGGCGTTGTAGATATTTCCATGTTTATACCGATAGCGGTGTTGGTATTTCCACGTTTACTCAGATAGCGATGTAGATATTTCCATGTTTATACAGATCGCAGTGCAGATATTTATATCTTTATACAGATGGCATTGTAGATATTTCCTTATTCACAGAGATGGCGGTGTAGATGTTTCCATGTTTATACAGATGGCGGAGTAGTTAGTTCCATGTTTATGGAGATGGCAGTGTAGATATTTTCATGTTTATAGAGATGGCGGTGTAGACATTTCCATGTTTATAGAGATAGCAGTGTAGATATTTAAATGTTTATACAGATGGCTGTGTAGATATTTCCATGAGTATTCAGATGGCATTGTAGATATTTCCATGTTTACACACATGATTGTATAGGTATTTCCATGTTTTTACAGATGGCAGTGCAGTTATTTCCATGTTTATAGAGATAGCGGTGAAGATATTTCCATGTTTGTACAGATGGCGGTGTTGATATTTGCATCTATACACAGATGGCCGTGTAGATATTTCCATGTTTATACAGATGGTGGCATAGATATTTCCATGGACATGCAGATGGTGTAGATATTTCCATGTTTATACAGATAGCGGTGTAGATATTTCCATCTTTCTACAGATGGCAGTGTAGATATTTCCATGTTTACACAGATGGCGGTGTAGATATCTCCTTATTTATACAGATGTCTGTGTAGATATTTCCAAGTGTATACAGATGGTATTGAAGGTATTTCCATGTTTATACAGATGGTGGTGTAGATATTTCCATGTTTATTCAGATGACTGTGTAGATATTTCCATGTTTTTACAGATGGCAGGGTAGATATTTCAATGTATATAGAGATGGCACTGTAGATATTTCCATGTTTATACAGATCGCGGTGTAGATATTTCCATGTTTATACAGATAGCGGTGTAGATATTTCCATGTTTTTACAGATATCGGTGTAGATATTTCCATGTTTACACAGATTGCGGTGTAGATATTTCCATCTTTCTACAGATGGCATTGTAGATATTTCCATGTTTATACAGATGGCGGTGTAGATATTTCCATGTTTATATAGATGGTGGTGTAGATATTACCATGTTTATACAGATAGCGGTGTAGATATTTCCATGTTTATACAGATCGTGGTGAAGATATTTCCATGTTTATACAGATCGCGGTGTAGATATTTCCATGTTTATACAGATCGCGGTGTAGGTATTTCCATGTTTATAGAGATTGCGGGGTGGATATTTCCATGTTTATACAGATCGCGGTGTAGATATTTCCATGTTTGTACAGATAGCGGTGTAGATATTTCCATGTTTATACAGATAGCGGTGTAGATATTTCCATGTTTAAAGAGATAGCGGTGTAGGTATTTCCACGTTTATAGACATTGCAGTGTAGATATTTCCATGTTTATGTAGATGGCGTTGTAGATATTTCCATGTTTATACCGATAGCGGTGTTGGTATTTCCACGTTTACTCAGATAGCGGTGTAGATATTTCCATGTTTATACAGATCGTGGTGCAGATATTTATATCTTTATACAGATGGCATTGTAGATATTTCCTTATTCACACAGATGGAGGTGTAGATGTTTCCATGTTTATACAGATGGCGGAGTAGTAAGTTCCATGTTTATGGAGATGGCAGTGTAGATATTTTCATGTTTATAGAGATGGCGGTGTAGATATTTCCATGTTTATAGAGATAGCAGTGTAGATATTTACATGTTTATACAGATGGCTGTGTAGATATTTCCATGAGTACTCAGATGGCCTTGTAGATATTTCCATGTTTATACAGACGACTGTATAGGTATTTCCATGTTTTTACAGATGGCAGTGCAGATATTTCCATGTTTATAGAGATAGCGGTGTAGATATTTCCATGTTTGTACAGATGGCGGTGTTGATATTTCCATCTATACACAGATGGCCGTGTAGATATTTCCATGTTTATACAGATGGCGGCATAGATATTTCCATGGACATGCAGATGGTGGTGTAGATATTTCCATGTTTATACAGATAGCGGTGTAGATATTTCCATGTTTACACACATGGTGGTGTAGATACTTCCGTGTTTATACACATGGCGGAGTAGATACTTGAATCTTTATGGAGATGGCAGTGTAGATATTTTCATGTTTATAGAGATGGCGGTGTAGATATTTCCATATTTATAGAGATAGCGGTGTAGATATTTCCATCTTTCTACAGATGGCAGTGTAGATATTTCCATGTTTACACAGATTGCGGTGTAGATATTTCCATCTTTCTACAGATGGCATTGTAGATATTTCCATGTTTATGCAGATGGCGGTGTAGATATTTCCAGATTTATAGAGATAGCGGTGTAGATATTTCCATCTTTCTACAGATGGCAGTGTAGATATTTCCATGTTTATACAGATGGCGGTGTAGATATTTCCATATTTATACAGATGTCTGTGTAGATATTTCCATGTGTATACAGATGGTATTGAAGGTATTTCCATGTTTATACAGATGGTGGTGTAGATATTTCCATGTTTATTCAGATGACTGTGTAGATATTTACATGTTTTTACAGATGGCAGTGTAGATATTTCAATGTTTATAGAGATGGCACTGTAGATATTTCCATGTTTATACAGATCGTGGTGTAGATATTTCCATGTTTATACAGATAGCGGTGTAGATATTTCCATGTTTTTACAGATATCGGTGTAGATATTTCCATGTTTACACAGATCGCGGTGTAGATATTTCCATGTTTATACAGATCGCGGTGTAGATATTTCCATGTTTGTACAGATAGCGGTGTAGACATTTCCATGTTTATACAGATAGCGGTGTAGATATTTCCATGTTTAAAGAGATAGCGGTGTAGGTATTTCCATGTTTATAGACATTGCGGTGTAGATATTTCCATGTTTACTCAGATAGCGATGTAGATATTTCCATGTTTATACAGATCGCGGTGCAGATATTTATATCTTTATACAGATGGTATTGTAGATATTTCCTTATTCACAAAGATGGCGGTGTAGATGTTTCCATGTTTATAGAGATGGCGGAGTAGTTAATTCCATGTTTATGGAAATGGCAGTGTAGATATTTTCATGTTTATAGAGATGGCGGTGTAGATATTTCCATGTTTATAGAGATAGCAGTGTAGATATTTCCATGTTTTTACAGATGACAGTGTAGATATTTCAATGTTTATAGAGATGGCACTGTAGATATTTCCATGTTTATACAGATCGCGGTGTAGATATTTCCATGTTTATACAGATAGCGGTGTAGATATTTCCATGTTTACACAGATTGCGGTGTAGATATTTCCATCTTTCTACAGATGGCATTGTAGATATTTCCATGTTTATACAGATGGCGGTGTAGATATTTCCATGTTTATATAGATGGTGGTGTAGATATTACCATGTTTATACAGATAGCGGTGTAGATATTTCCATGTTTATACAGATCGTGGTGAAGATATTTCCATGTTTATACAGATCGCGGTGTAGATATTTCCATGTTTATACAGATCGTGGTGTAGATATTTCCATCTTTATACAGATCGCGTTGTAGATATTTCCATGTTTGTACAGATCGCAGTGTAGATATTTCCATGTTTGTACAGATAGCGGTGTAGATATTTCCATGTTTATACAGATAGCGGTGTAGATATTTCCATGTTTAAAGAGATAGCGGTGTAGGTATTTCCATGTTTATAGACATTGCGGTGTAGATATTTCCATGTTTATGTAGATGGCGTTGTAGATATTTCCATGTTTATACCGATAGCGGTGTTGGTATTTCTACGTTTATTTAGATAGCGATATAGATATTTCCATGTTTATAAAGATCGCGGTGCAGATATTTATATCTTTATACAGATGGCATTGTAGATATTTCCTTATTCACACAGATGGCGGTGTAGATGTTTCCAGGTTTATACAGATGGCGGAGTAGCTAGTTCCATGTTTATGGAGATGGCAGTGTAGATATTTTCATGTTTATAGAGATGGCGGTGTAGATATTTCCATGTTTATAAAGATAGCAGTGTATATATTTACATGTTTATACAGATGGCTGTGTAGATATTTCCATGTGTATACAGATGACATTGTAGACATTTCCATGTTTATACAGATGACTGTATAGGTATTTCCATGTTTTTACAGATGGCAGTGTAGATATTTCCATGTTTATAGAGATAGCGGTGTAGATATTTCCATGTTTGTACAGATGGCGGTGTTGATATTTCCATCTATACACAGATGGCCGTGTAGATATTTCCATGTTTATACAGATGGCAGCATAGATATTTCCATGGACATGCAGATGGTGGTGTAGATATTTCCATGTTTATACAGATAGCGGTGTAGATATTTCCATGTTTACACAGATGGTGGTGTAGATATTTCCGTGTTTATACACATGGCGGAGTAGTTACTTCCATCTTTATGGAGATGGCAGTGTAGATATTTTCATGTTTATAGAGATGGCGGTGTAGATATTTCCATATTTATAGAGATAGCGGTGTAGATATTTCCATCATTCTACAGATGGCAGTGTAGATATTTCCATGTTTATAGAGATGGCGGTGTAGATATTTCCATGTGTATACAGATGGTATTGAAGGTACTTCCATGTTTATACAGATGGTGGTGTAGATATTTCCATGTTTATTCAGATGACTGTGTAGATATTTCCATGTTTTTACAGATGGCAGTGTAGATATTTCAATGTTTATAGAGATGGCACTGTAGATATTTCCATGTTTATACAGATCACGGTGTAGATATTTCCATGTTTATACAGATTGCGGTGTAGATATTTTCATGTTTTTACAGATATCGGTGTAGATATTTCCATGTTTACACAGATTGCGGTGTAGATATTTCCATCTTTCTACAGATGGCATTGTAGATATTTCCATGTTTATACAGATGGCGGTGTAGATATTTCCATGTTTATATAGATGGTGGTGTAGATATTACCATGCTTATACAGATAGCGGTGTAGATATTTCCATGTTTATTCAGATCGCGGTGAAGGTATTTCCATGTTTATACAGATCGCGGTGTAGATATTTCCATGTTTATACAGATCGCGGTGTAGATATTTCCATGTTTATACAGATCGCGTTGTAGATATTTCCATGTTTATACAGATCGCGGTGCAGATATTTCCATGTTTGTACAGATAGCGGTGTAGATATTTCCATGTTTAAAGAGATAGCGGTGTAGGTATTTCCATGTTTATAGACATTGCGGTGTAGATATTTCCGTGTTTATGTAGATGGCGTTGTAGATATTTCCATGTTTATACCGATCGCGGTGAAGATATTTATATCTTTATACTGATGGCATTGTAGATATTTCCTTATTCACACAGATGGCGGTGTAGATGTTTCCATGTTTATACAGATGGCGGAGTATCTAATTCCATGTTTATGGAGATGGCAGTGTAGATATTTTCATGTTTATAGAGATGGCGGTGTATATATTTCCATGTTTATAAAGATAGCAGTGTAGATATTTACATGTTTATACAGATGGCTGTGTAGATATTTCCATGTGTATACAGATGGCATTGTAGATATTTCCATGTTTATACAGATGACTGTATAGGTATTTCCATGTTTTTACAGATGGCAGTGCAGATATTTCCATGTTTATAGAGATAGCGGTGTAGATATTTCCATGTTTGTACAGATGGCGGTGTTGATATTTCCATCTATACACAGATGGCCGTGTAGATATTTCCATGTTTATACAGATGGCGGCATAGATATTTCCTTGGACACGCAGATGGTGGTGTAGATATTTCCATGTTTATACAGACAGCGGTGTAGATATTTCCATGTTTACACAGATGGTGGTGTAGATATTTCCGTGTTTATACACATGGCGGAGTAGATACTTCCATCTTTATGGAGATGGCAGTGTAGATATTTTCATGTTTATAGAGATGGCGGTGTAGATATTTCCATATTTATAGAGATAGCGGTGTAGATATTTCCATCTTTCTACAGATGGCAGTGTAGATATTTCCATGTTTATAGAGATGGCGGTGTAGATATTTCCATATTTATACATATGTCTGTGTAGATATTTCCATGTGTATACAGATGGTATTGAAGGTACTTCCATGTTTATACAGATGGTGGTGTAGATATTTCCATGTTTATTCAGATGACTGTGTAGATATTTCCATGTTTTTACAGATGGCAGTGTAGATATTTCAATGTTTATAGAGATGGCACTGTAGATATTTCCATGTTTATACAGATCGCGGTGTAGATATTTCCATGTTTATACAGATAGCGGTGTAGATATTTCCGTGTTTTTACAGATATCGGTGTAGATATTTCCATGTTTACACAGATTGCGGTATAGATATTTCCATCTTTCTACAGATGGCATTGTAGATATTTCCATGTTTATACAGATGGCGGTGTAGATATTTCCATGTTTATATAGATGGTGGTGTAGATATTACCATGCTTATACAGATAGCGGTGTAGATATTTCCATGTTTATTCAGATCGTGGTGAAGGTATTTCCATGTTTATACAGATCGCGGTGTAGATATTTCCATGTTTATACAGATCGCGGTGTAGATAATTCCATGTTTATACAGATAGCGTTGTAGATATTTCCATGTTTATACAGATCGCGGTGTAGATATTTCCATGTTTGTACAGATAGCGGTGTAGATATTTCCATGTTTATACAGATAGCGGTGTAGATATTTCCATGTTTAAAGAGATAGCGGTGTAGGTATTTCCATGTTTATAGACATTGCGTTGAAGATATTTCCATGTTTATGTAGATGGCGTTGAAGATATTTCCATGTTTATACCGATAGCGGTGTTGGTATTTCCACGTTTACTCAGATAGCGATGTAGATATTTCCATGTTTATACAGATCACGGTGCAGATATTTATATCTTTATAGAGATGGCATTGTAGATATTTCCTAATTCACACAGATGGCGGTGTAGATGTTTCCATGTTTACACAGATGGCGGAGTAGTTAGTTCAATGTTTATGGAGATGGCAGTGTAGATATTTTCATGTTTATAGGGATGGCGGGGTAGATATTTCCATGTTTATAGAGATAGCAATGTAGATATTTACATGTTTATACAGATGGCTGTGTAGATATTTCCATGTGTATACAGATGGCATTGTAGATATTTCCATGTTTATACAGATGACTGTATAGGTATTTCCATGTGTTTACAGATGGCAGTGCAGATATTTCCATGTTTATAGAGATAGCGGTGTAGATATTTCCATGTTTGTACAGATGGCGGTGTTGATATTGCCATCTATACACAGATGGCCGTGTAGATATTTCCATGTTTATACAGATGGCGACATAGATATTTCCATGGACATGCAGATGGTGGTGTAGATATTTCCATGTTTATTCAGATGACTGTGTAGATATTTCCATGTTTTTACAGATGGCAGTGTAGATATTTCAATGTTTATAGAGATGGCACTGTAGATATTTCCATGTTTATAAAGATCGCGGTGTAGATATTTCCATGTTTATACAGATAGCGGTGTAGCTATTTCCATGTTTTTACAGATATCGGTGTAGATATTTCCATGTTTACACAGATTGCGGTGTAGATATTTCCATCTTTCTACAGATGGCATTGTAGAAATTTCCATGTTTATACAGATCGCGGTGTAGATATTTCCATGTTTATACAGATAGCGGTGTAGATATTTCCATGTTTATACAGAGCGCGGTGAAGATATTTCCATGTTTATACAGATCGCGGTGTAGATATTTCCATGTTTATACAATCGCGGTGCAGATATTTCCATGTTTATAGAGATCCCGTTGTAGATATTTCCATGTTTATACAGATCACGGTGTAGATATTTCCATGTTTTTACAGATAGCGGTGTAGGTATTTCCATGTTTATACAGATAGCGGTGTAGATATTTCCATGTTTAAAGAGATATCGGTGTAGGTATTTCCATGTTTATAGACATTGCGGTTTAGATATTTCCATGTTTATGTAGATGGCGTTGTTGATATTTCCATGTTTATATCGATAGCGGTGTTGGTATTTCCACGTTTACTCAGACAGCGATGTAGATATTTCCATGTTTATACAGATCGCGGTGCAGATATTTATATCTTTATACAGATGGCATTGTAGATATTTCCTTATTCACACAGATGGCGGAGTAGATGTTTCCATGCTTATAAACATGGCGGAGTAGTTAATTCCATGTTTATGGAGATGGCAGTGTAGATATTTTCATGTTTATACAGATGGCTGTGTAGATATTTCCATGTGTATACAGATGGCATTGTAGATATTTCCATGTTTATACAGATGACTGTATAGGTGTTTCCATGTTTTTACAGATGGCAGTGCAGATATTTCCATGTTTATAGAGATAGCGGTGTAGATATTTCCATGTTTGTACAGATGGCGGTGTTGATATTTCCATCTATACACAGATGGCCGTGTAGATATTTCCATGTTTATACAGATGGCGGCATAGATATTTCCATGGACATGCAGATGGTGGTGTAGATATTTCCATGTTTATACAGACAGCGGTGTAGATATTTCCATGTTTACACAGATGGTGGTGTAGATATTTCCGTGTTTATACACATGGCGGAGTAGATACTTCCATCTTTATGGAGATGGCAGTGTAGATATTTTCATGTTTATAGAGATGGCGGTGTAGATATTTCCATATTTATAGAGATAGGGGTGTAGATATTTCCATCTTTCTACAGATGTCAGTGTAGATATTTCCATGTTTATACAGATGGCGGTGTAGATATTTCCATATATATACAGATGTCTGTGTAGATATTTCCATGTGTATACAGATGGTATTGAAGGTATTTCCATGTTTATACAGATGGTGGTGTAGATATTTCCATGTTTATTCAAATGACTGTGTAGATATTTCCATGTTTTTACAGATGGCAGTGAAGATATTTCAATGTTTATAGAGATGGCACTGTAGATATTTCCATGTTTATAAAGATCGCGGTGTAGATATTTCCATGTTTATACAGATAGCGGTGTAGCTATTTCCATGTTTTTACAGACATCGGTGTAAATATCTCCATGTTTACATAGATTGCGGTGTAGGTAATTCCATCTTTCTACAGATGGCATTGTAGATATTTCCATGTTTATACAGATGGCGGTGTAGATATTTCCATGTTTATATAGATGGTGGTGTAGATATTACCATGTTTATACAGATAGTGGTGTAGATATTTCTATGGTTATACAGATCGTGGTGAAGATATTTCCATGTTTATACAGATCGCGGTGTAGATATTTCCATGTTTATACCGATCGCGTTGTAGATATTTCCATGTTTATACAGATCGTGGTGTAGATATTTCCATGTTTGTACAGATAGCGGTGTAGATATTTCCATGTTTATACAGATAGCGGTGTAGATATTTCCATGTTTAAAGAGATAGCGGTGTAGGTATTTCCATGTTTATAGACATTGCGGTGTAGATATTTCCATGTTTATGTAGATGGCGTTGTAGATATTTCCATGTTTATACCGATAGCGGTGTTGGTATTTCCACGTTTACTCAGATAGCGATGTAGATATTTCCATGTTTATACAGATCGTGGTGCAGATATTTATATCTTTATAGAGATGGCATTGTAGATATTTCCTAATTCGCACAGATGGCGGTGTAGATGTTTCCATGTTTACACAGATGGCGGAGTAGTTAGTTCCATGTTTATGGAGATGGCAGTGTAGATATTTTCATGTTTATAGAGATGGCGGTGTAGATATTTCCATGTTTATAGAGATAGCAGTGTAGATATTTCCATGTTTTTACAGATGGCAGTGTAGATATTTCAATGTTTATAGAGATGGCACTGTAGATATTTCCATGTTTATACAGATCGCGGTGTAGATACTTCTATGTTTATACAGATAGCGGTGTAGATATTTCCATGTTTTTACAGATATCGGTGTAGATATTTCCATGTTTTCAAAGATTGCGGTGTAGATATTTCCATCTTTCTACAGATGGCATTGTAGATATTTCCGTGTTTATACAGATGGCGGTGTAGATATTTCCATGTTTATATAGATGGTGGTGTAGATATTACCATGTTTATACAGATAGCGGTGTAGATATTTCCATGTTTATACAGATCGTGGTGAAGATATTTCCATGTTTATACAGATCGCGGTGTAGATATTTCCATGTTTATACAGATCGTGGTGTAGATATTTCCATGTTTATACAGATCACGTTGTAGATGTTTCCATGTTAGTACAGATCGCGGTATAGATATTTCCATGTTTGTACAGATAGCGGTGTAGATATTTCCATGTTTATACAGATAGCGGTGTAGATATTTCCATGTTTAAAGAGATAGCGGTGTAGGTATTTCCATGTTTATAGACATTGCGGTGTAGATATTTCCATGTTTATGTAGATGGCGTTGTAGACATTTCCATGTTTATACCGATAGCGGTGTTGGTATTTCCACGTTTATTCAGATAGCGATGTAGATATTTCCATGTTTATACAGATCGCGGTGCAGATATTTATATCTTTATACAGATGGCATTGTAGATATTTCCTTATTCACACAGATGGCGGTGTAGATGTTTCCATGTTTATACAGATGGCGGAGTTGTTAGTTCCATGTTTATGGAGATGGCAGTGTAGATATTTTCATGTTTATAGAGATGGCGGTGTAGATATTTCCATGTTTATAAAGATAGCAGTGTAGATATTTACATGTTTATACAGATGGCTGTGTAGATATTTCCATGTGTATACAGATGACATTGTAGACTTTTCCATGTTTATACAGATGACTGTATAGGTATTTCCATGTTTTTACAGATGGCAGTGCAGATATTTCCATGTTTATAGAGATAGCGGTGTAGATATTTCCATGTTTGTACAGATGGCGGTGTTGATATTTCCGTCTATACACAGATGGCTGTGTAGATATTTCCATGTTTATACAGATGGCGGCATAGATATTTCCATGGACATGCAGATTGTGGTGTAGATATTTCCATGTTTATACAGATAGCGGTGTAGATATTTCCATGTTTACACAGATGGTGGTGTAGATATTTCCGTGTTTCTACACATGGCGGAGTAGATACTTCCATGTTTATGGAGATGGCAGTGTAGATATTTTCATGTTTATACAGATGGCGGTGTAGATATTTCCATATTTATAGAGATAGCGGTGTAGATATTTCCATCTTTCTACAGATGGCAGTGTTGATATTTCCATGTTTATACAGATGTCTGTGTAGATATTTCCATGTGTATACAGATGGCATTGAAGGTATTTCCATGTTTATACAGATGACTGTAAAGTTATTTCCATGTTTTTACACATGGCAGTGCAGATATTTCCATGTTTATAGAAATAGCGGTGTAGATATTTCCATGTTTGTACAGATGGCGGTGTTGTTATTTCCATCTATACACAGATGGCCGTGTAGATAATTCCATGTTTATACAGATGGCGGCATAGATATTTCCATGGACATGCAGATGGTGGTGTAGATATTTCCATGTTTATGCAGATGACTGTGTAGATATTTCCATGTTTTTACAGATGGCAGTGTAGATATTTCAATGTTTGTAGAGATGGCACTGTAGATATTTCCATGTTTATGAAGATCGCGGTGTAGATATTTCCATGTTTATACAGATAGCGGTGTAGATATTTCCATGTTTTTACAGATATCGGTGTAGATATTTCCATGTTTACAGAGATTGCGGTGTAGATATTTCCATCTTTGTACAGATGGCATTGTAGAAATTTCCATGTTTATACAGATAGCAGTGTAGATATTTCCATGTTTATACAGATAGCGGTGTAGATATTTCCATGTTTATACAGATCGCGGTGAAGATATTTCCATGTTTATACAGATCACGGTGTAGATATTTCCAGGTTTATACAGATCGCGGTCCAGATATTTCCATGTTTATACAGATCCCGTTGTAGATATTTCCATGTTTATACAGATCACGGTGTAGATATTTCCATGTTTGTACAGATAGCGGTGTAGATATTTCCATGTTTAAAGAGATAGCGTTGTAGGTATTTCCATGTTTATAGACATTGCGGTGTAGATATTTCCATGTTTATGTAGATGGCGTTGTAGATATTTCCATGTTTATACCGATAGCGGTGTTGGTATTTCCACGTTTACTCAGATAGCGATGTAGCTATTTCCATGTTTATACAGATCGCGGTGCAGATATTTATATCTTTATACAGATGGCATTGTAGATATTTCCTTATTCACACAGATGGCGGAGTAGATGTTTCCATGTTTATAAAGATGGTGGAGTAGTTAATTCCATGTTTATGGAGATGGCAGTGTAGATATTTTCATGTTTATAGAGATGGCGGTGTAGATATTTCCATGTTTGTAGAGATAGCAGTGTAGATATTTACATGTTTATACAGATGGCTGTGTAGATATTTCCATGTGTATACAGATGGCATTGTAGATATTTCCAGGTTTATACAGATGACTGTATAGGTATTTCCATGTTTTTACAGATGGCAGTGCAGATATTTCCATGTTTATAGAGATAGCGGTGTAGATATTTCCATGTTTGTACAGATGGCGGTGTTGATATTTCCATCTATACACAGATGGCCGTGTAGATATTTCCATGTTTATACAGATGGCGGCATAGATATTTCCATGGACATGCAGATGGTGGTGTAGATATTTCCATGTTTATACAGATAGCGGTGTAGATATTTCCATGTTTACACAGATGGTGGTGAAGATATTTCCATATTTATACAGATGTCTGTGTAGATATTTCCATGTGTATACAGATGGTATTGAAGGTATTTCCATGTTTATACAGATGGTGGTGTAGATATTTCCATGTTTATTCAGATGACTGTGTAGATATTTCCATGTTTTTACAGATGGCAGTGTAGATATTTCAATGTTTATAGAGATGGCACTGTAGATATTTCCATGTTTATACAGATCGCGGTGTAGATATTTCCATGTTTTTACAGATATCGGTGTAGATATTTCCATGTTTACACAGATTGCGGTGTAGATATTTCCATCTTTCTACAGATGACATTGTAGATATTTCCATGTTTATACAGATGGCGGTGTAGATATTTCCATGTTTATACAGATAGCGGTGTAGAGATTTCCATGTTTATACAGATCGTGGTGAAGGTATTTCCATGTTTATACAGATCGCGGTGTAGATATTTCCATGTTTATACAGATCGCGGTGTAGATATTTCCATGTTTATACAGATCGCGTTGTAGATATTTCCATGTTTATACAGATTGCGGTGTAGATATTTCCATGTTTGTACAGATAGCGGTGTAGATATTTCCATGTTTATACAGATAGCGGTGTAGATATTTCCATGTTTAAAGAGATAGCGGTGTAGGTATTTCCATGTTTATAGACATTGCGGTGTAGATATTTCCACGTTTATGTAGATGGCGTTGTAGATATTTCCATGTTTATACCGATAGCGGTGTTGGTATTTCCACGTTTACTCAGATAGCGATGTAGATAGTTCCATGTTTATACAGATCCCGGTGCAGATATTTATATCTTTATACAGATGGCATTGTAGATATTTCCTTATTCACACAGATGGCGGTGTAGATGTTTCCATGTTTATACAGATGGCGGAGTAGTTAGTTCCATGTTTATGGAGATGGCAGTGTAGATATTTTCATGTTTATAGAGATGGCAGTGTAGATATTTCCATGTTTATAGAGATAGCAGTGTAGATATTTACATGTTAGAGAGATGGCTGTGTAGATATTTCCATGAGTATTCAGATGGCATTGTAGATATTTCCATGTTTATACAGATGACTGTATAGCTATTTCCATGTTTTTACAGATGGCAGTGCAGATATTTCCATGTTTATAGAGATAGCGGTGTAGATATTTCCATGTTTGTACAGATGGCGGTGTTGATATTTCCATCTATACACAGATGGCCGTGTAGATATTTCCATGTTTATACAGATGGCGGCATAGATATTTCCATGGACATGCAGATGATGGTGTAGATATTTCCATGTTTATACAGATAGCGGTGTAGATATTTCCATCTTTCTACAGATGGCAGTGTAGATATTTCCATGTTTATACAGATGGCGGTGTAGATATTTCCATATTTATACAGATGTCTGTGTAGATATTTCCATGTGTATACAGATGGTACTGAAGGTATTTCCATGTTTATACAGATGGTGGTGTAGATATTTCCATGTTTATTCTGATGACTGTGTAGATATTTCCATGTTTTTACAGATGGCAGTGTAGATATTTCAATGTTTATAGAGATGGCACTGTAGATATTTCCATGTTTATACAGATCGCGGTGTAGATATTTCCATGTTTATACAGATAGCGGTGTAGATATTTCCATGTTTTTACAGATATCGGTGTAGATATTTCCATGTTTACACAGATTGCGGTGTAGATATTTCCATCTTTCTACAGATGGCATTGTAGATATTTCCATGTTTATACAGATGGCGGTGTAGATATTTCCATGTTTATATAAATGGTGGTGTAGATATTACCATATTTATACAGATAGCGGTATAGATATTTCCATGTTTATACAGATCGTGGTGAAGATATTTCCATGTTTATACAGATCACGGTGTAGATATTTCCATGTTTATACAGATCGCGGTGTAGATATTTCCAGGTTTATACAGATCGCGTTGTAGATATTTCCATGTTTATACAGATTGCGGTGTAGATATTTCCATGTTTGTACAGATAGCGGTGTAGATATTTCCATGTTTATACAGATAGCGGTGTAGATATTTTCATGTTTAAAGAGATAGCGGTGTAGGTATTTTCATGTTTATAGACATTGCGGTGTAGATATTTCCATGTTTATGTAGATGGCGTTGTAGATATTTCCATGTTTATACCGATAGCGGTGTTGGTATTTCCACGTTTACTCAGATAGCGATGTAGATATTTCCATGTTTATACAGATCCCGGTGCAGATATTTATATCTTTATACAGATAGCATTGTAGATACTTCCTTATTCACACAGATGGCGGTGTAGATGTTTCCATGTTTATACAGATGGCGGAGTAGTTAGTTCCATGTTTATGGAGATGGCAGTGTAGATATTTCCATGTTTATACAGATGGCGGTGTAGATATTTCCATATTTATACAGATGTCTGTGTAGATATTTCCATGTGTATACAGATGGTACTGAAGGTATTTCCATGTTTATACAGATGGTGGTGTAGATATTTCCATGTTTATTCAGATGACTGTGTAGATATTTCCATGTTTTTACAGATGGCAGTGTAGATATTTCAATGTTTATAGAGATGGCACTGTAGATATTTCCATGTTTATACAGATCGGGGTGTAGATATTACCATATTTATACAGATAGCGGTTTAGATATTTCCATGTTTATACAGATCGTGGTGAAGATATTTCCATGTTTATACAGATCACGGTGTAGATATTTCCATGTTTATACAGATCGCGTTGTAGATATTTCCATGTTTATACTGATCGCGGTGTATATGTTTCCATGTTTGTACAGATAGCGGTGTAGATATTTCCATGTTTATACAGATGGCGGCATAGATATTTCCATGGACATGCAGATGGTGGTGTAGATATTTCCATGTTTATACCGATAGCGGTGTAGATATTTCCATGTTTACACAGATGGTGGTGTAGATATTTCCGTGTTTATACACATGGCGGAGTAGATACTTCCATCTTTATGGAGATGGTAGTGTAGATATTTTCATGTTTATAGAGATGGCGTTGTAGATATTTCCATATTTATAGAGATAGCGGTGTAGATATCTCCATCTTTCTACAGATGGCAGTGTAGATATTTCCATGTTTATACAGATGGCGGTGTAGATATTTCCATATTTATACAGATGTCTGTGTAGATATTTCCATGTGTATACAGATGGTATTGAAGGTATTTCCATGTTTATACAGATTGTGGTGTAGATATTTCCATGTTTATTCAGATGACTGTGTAGATATTTCCATGTTTTTACAGATGGCAGTGTAGATATTTCAATGTTTATAGAGATGGCACTGTAGATATTTCCATGTTTATACAGATCGGGGTGTAGATATTTCCATGTTTATACAGATAGCGGTGTAGATATTTTCATGTTTTTACAGATATCAGTGTAGATATTTCCATGTTTACACAGATTGCGGTGTAGATATTTCCATCTTTCTACAGATGGCATTGTAGATATTTCCATGTTTATACAGATGGCGGTGTAGATATTTCCATGTTTAAATAGATGGTGGTGTAGATATTACCATGTTTATACAGATCGTGGTTTAGATATTTCCATGTTTATACAGATTGCGGTGTAGATATTTCCATGTTTATACAGATCGCGGTGTAGATATTTCCATGTTTATACAGATCGCGTTGTAGATATTTCAATGTTTATAGAGATGGCACTGTAGATATTTCCATGTTTATGAAGATCGCGGTGTAGATATTTCCATGTTTATACAGATAGCGGTGTAGATATTTCCATGTTTTTACAGATATCGGTGTAGATATTTCCATGTTTACAGAGATTGCGGTGTAGATATTTCCATCTTTGTACAGATGGCATTGTAGAAATTTCCATGTTTATACAGATAGCGGTGTAGGTATTTCCATGTTTATACAGATAGCGGTGTAGATATTTCCATGTTTATACAGATCGCGGTGAAGATATTTCCATGTTTATACAGATCACGGTGTAGATATTTCCAGGTTTATACAGATCGTGGTCCAGATATTTCCATGTTTATACAGATCCCGTTGTAGATATTTCCATGTTTATACAGATCCCGTTGTAGATATTTCCATGTTTGTACAGATAGCGGTGTAGATATTTCCATGTTTATACAGATAGCGGTGTAGATATTTCCATGTTTAAAGAGATAGCGTTGTAGGTATTTCCATGTTTATAGACATTGCGGTGTAGATATTTCCATGTTTATGTAGATGGCGTTGTAGATATTTCCATGTTTATACCGATAGCGGTGTTGGTATTTCCACGTTTACTCAGATAGCGATGTAGATATTTCCATGTTTATACAGATCGCGGTGCAGATATTTATATCTTTATACAGATGGCATTGTAGATATTTCCTTATTCACACAGATGGCGGAGTAGATGTTTCCATGTTTATTAAAGATGGCGGAGTAGTTAATTCCATGTTTATGGAGATGGCAGTGTAGATATTTTCATGTTTATAGAGATGGCGGTGTAGATATTTCCATGTTTGTAGAGATAGCAGTGTAGATATTTACATGTTTATACAGATGGCTGTGTAGATATTTCCATGTGTATACAGATGGCATTGTAGCTATTTCCATGTTTATACAGATGACTGTATAGGTATTTCCATGTTTTTACAGATGGCAGTGCAGATATTTCCATGTTTATAGAGATAGCGGTGTAGATATTTCCATGTTTGTACAGATGGCGGTGTTGATATTTCCATCTATACACAGATGGCCGTGTAGATATTTCCATGTTTCTACAGATGGCGGCATAGATATTTCCATGGACATGCAGATGGTGGTGTAGATATTTCCATGTTTATACAGATAGCGGTGTAGATATTTCCATGTTTACACAGATGGTGGTGAAGATATTTCCATATTTATACAGATGTCTGTGTAGATATTTCCATGTGTATACAGATGGTATTGAAGGTATTTCCATGTTTATACAGATGGTGGTGTAGATATTTCCATGTTTATTCAGATGACTGTGTAGATATTTCCATGTTTTTACAGATGGCAGTGTAGATATTTCAATGTTTATAGAGATGGCACTGTAGATATTTCCATGTTTATACAGATCGCGGTGTAGATATTTCCATGTTTTTACAGATATCGGTGTAGATATTTCCATGTTTACACAGATTGCGGTGTAGATATTTCCATCTTTCTACAGATGGCATTGTAGATATTTCCATGTTTATACAGATGGCGGTGTAGATATTTCCATGTTTATATAGATGGTGGTGTAGATATTACCATGTTTATACAGATGGCGGTGTAGATATTTCCATGTTTATACAGATCGCGGTGAAGATATTTCCATGTTTATACAGATCGCGGTGTAGATATTTCCATGTTTATACAGATCGCGGTGTAGATATTTCCATGTTTATACAGATCACGTTGTAGATATTTCCATGTTTATACAGATTGCGGTGTAGATATTTCCATGTTTGTACAGATAGCGGTGTAGATATTTCCATGTTTATACAGATAGCGGTGTAGATATTTCCATGTTTAAAGAGATAGTGGTGTAGGTATTTCCATGTTTATAGACATTGCGGTGTAGATATTTCCATGTTTATGTAGATGGCGTTGTAGATATTTCCATGTTTATACCGATAGCGGTGTTGGTATTTCCACGTTTACTCAGATAGCAATGTAGATAGTTCCATGTTTATACAGATCCCGGTGCAGATATTTATATCTTTATACAGATGGCATTGTAGATATTTCCTTATTCACACAGATGGCGGTGTAGATGTTTCCATGTTTATACAGATGCCAGAGTAGTTAGTTCCATGTTTATGGAGATGGCAGTGTAGATATTTTCATGTTTATAGAGATGGCAGTGTAGATATTTCCATGTTTATAGAGATAGCAGTGTAGATATTTACATGTTAGAGAGATGGCTGTGTAGATATTTCCATGAGTATTCAGATGGCATTGTAGATATTTCCATGTTTATACAGATGACTGTATAGGTATTTCCATGTTTTTACAGATGGCAGTGCAGATATTTCCATGTTTATAGAGATAGCGGTGTAGATATTTCCATGTTTGTACAGATGGCGGTGTTGGTATTTCCATCTATACACAGATGGCCGTGTAGATATTTCGATGTTTATACAGATGGCGGCATAGATATTTCCATGGACATGCAGATGGTGGTGTAGATATTTCCATGTTTATACAGATAGCAGTGTAGATATTTCCATCTTTCTACAGATGGCAGTGTAGATATTTCCATGTTTATACAGATGGCGGTGTAGATATTTCCATATTTATACAGATGTCTGTGTAGATATTTCCATGTGTATACAGATGGTACTGAAGGTATTTCCATGTTTATACAGATGGTGGTGTAGATATTTCCATGTTTATTCAGATGACTGTGTAGATATTTCCATGTTTTTACAGATGGCAGTGTAGATATTTCAATGTTTATAGAGATGGCACTGTAGATATTTCCATGTTTATACAGATCGCGGTGTAGATATTTCCATGTTTATACAGATAGCGGTGTAGATATTTCCATGTTTTTACAGATATCGGTGTAGATATTTCCATGTTTACACAGATTGCGGTGTAGATATTTCCATCTTTCTACAGATGGCATTGTAGATATTTCCATGTTTATACAGATGGCGGTGTAGATATTTCCATGTTTATATAGATGGTGGTGTAGATATTACCATATTTATACAGATAGCGGTTTAGATATTTCCATGTTTATACAGATCGTGGTGAAGATATTTCCATGTTTATACAGATCACAGTGTAGATATTTCCATGTTTATACAGATCGCGGTGTAGATATTTCCAGGTTTATACAGATCGCGTTGTAGATATTTCCATGTTTATACAGATTGCGGTGTAGATATTTCCATGTTTGTACAGATAGCGGTGTAGATATTTCCATGTTTATACAGATAGCGGTGTAGATATTTTCATGTTTAAAGAGATAGCGGTGTAGGTATTTTCAGGTTTATAGACATTGCGGTGTAGATATTTCCATGTTTATGTAGATGGCGTTGTAGATATTTCCATGTTTATACCGATAGCGGTGTTGGTATTTCCACGTTTACTCAGATAGCGATGTAGATATTTCCATGTTTATACAGATCCCGGTGCAGATATTTATATCTTTATACAGATGGCATTGTAGATATTTCCTTATTCACACAGATGGCGGTGTAGATGTTTCCATGTTTATACAGATGGCGGAGTAGTTAGTTCCATGTTTATGGAGATGGCAGTGTAGATATTTTCATGTTTATACTGATGGCGGTGTAGATATTTCCATATTTATAGAGATATCAGTGTAGATATTTCCATCTTTCTACAGATGGCAGTGTAGATATTTCCATGTTTATACAGATGGTGTAGTAGTTAGTTCCATGTTTATGGAGATGGCAGTGTATGTATTTTCATGTTTATACAGATGGCGGTGTAGATATTTCCATATTTATAGAGATAGCGGTGTGGATATTTCCATCTTTCTACAGATGGCAGTGTAGATATTTCCATGTTTATACAGATGGCGGTGTAGATATTTCCATATTTATACAGATGTCTGTGTAGATATTTCCATGTGTATACAGATGGTATTGAAGGTATTTCCATGTTTATACAGATGACTGTATAGGTATTTCCATGTTTTTACAGATGGCAGTGCAGATATTTCCATGTTTATAGAGATAGCAGTGTAGATATTTCCATGTTTGCACAGATGGCGGTGTTGATATTTCCATCTATACACAGATGGCCGTGTAGATATTTCCATGTTTATACAGATGGCGGCATAGATATTTTCATGGACATGCAGATGGTGGTGTAGATATTTCCATGTTTATACAGATCGCGGTGTAGATATTTCCATGTTTATACAGATCGCGTTGTAGATATTTCCATGTTTATACAGATTGCGGTGTAGATATTTCCATGTTTGTACAGATAGCGGTGTAGATACTTCCATGTTTATACAGATAGCGGTGTAGATATTTCCATGTTTAAAGAGATAGCGGTGTAGGTATTTCCATGTTTATAGACATTGCGGTGTAGATATTTCCATGTTTATGTAGATGGCGTTGTAGATATTTCCATGTTTATACCGATAGCGGTGTTGGTATTTCCACGTTTACTCAGATAGCGATGTAGATATTTCCATGTTTATACCGATAGCGGTGTTGGTATTTCCACGTTTACTCAGATAGCGATGTAGATATTTCCATGTTTATACAGATCCCGGTGCAGATATTTATATCTTTATACAGATGGCATTGTAGATATTTCCTTATTCACACAGATGGCGGTGTAGATGTTTCCATGTTTATACAGATGGCGGAGTAGTTAGTTTCATGTTTATGGAGATGGCAGTGTAGATATTTTCATGTTTATAGAGATGGCAGTGTAGATATTTCCCTGTTTATAGAGATAGCAGTGTAGATATTTACATGTTTATAGAGATGGCTGTGTAGATATTTCCATGAGTATTCAGATGGCATTGTAGATATTTCCATGTTTATACAGATGACTGTATAGGTATTTCCATGTTTTTACAGATGGCAGTGCAGATATTTCCATGTTTATAGAGATAGCGGTGTAGATATTTCCATGTTTGTACAGATGGCGGTGTTGATATTTCCATCTATACACAGATGGCCGTGTAGATATTTCCATGTTTATACAGATGGCGGCATAGATATTTCCATGGACATGCAGATGGTGGTGTAGATATTTCCATGTTTATACAGATAGCGGTGTAGATATTTCCATCTTTCTACAGATGGCAGTGTAGATATTTCCATGTTTATACAGATGGCGGTGTAGATATTTCCATATTTATACAGATGTCTGTGTAGATATTTCCATGTGTATACAGATGGTACTGAAGGTATTTCCATGTTTATACAGATGGTGGTGTAGATATTTCCATGTTTATTCAGATGACTGTGTAGATATTTCCATGTTTTTACAGATGGCAGTGTAGATATTTCAATGTTTATAGAGATGGCACTGTAGATATTTCCATGTTTATACAGATCGGGGTGTAGATATTACCATATTTATACAGATAGCGGTTTAGATATTTCCATGTTTATACAGATCGTGGTGAAGATATTTCCATGTTTATACAGATCACGGTGTAGATATTTCCATGTTTATACAGATCGCGGTGTAGATATTTCCAGGTTTATACAGATCGCGTTGTAGATATTTCCATGTTTATACTGATCGCGGTGTATATGTTTCCATGTTTCTACAGATAGCGGTGTAGATATTTCCATGTTTATACAGATAGCGGTGTAGATATTTCCATGTTTTAGGAGATAGCGGTGTAGGTATTTCCATGTTTATAGACATTGCGGTGTAGATATTTCCATGTTTATGTAGATGGCGTTGTAGATATTTCCATGTTTATACCGATAGCGGTGTTGGTATTTCCACGTTTACTCAGATAGCGATGTAGATATTTCCATGTTTATACAGATCGCGGTGCAGATATTTATATCTTTATACAGATGGCATTGTAGATATTTCCTTATTCACACAGATGGCGGTGTAGATGTTTCCATGTTTATACAGATGGCGGAGTTGTTAGTTCCATGTTTATGGAGATGGCAGTGTAGATATTTTCATGTTTATAGAGATGGCGGTGTAGATATTTCCATGTTTATAGAGATAGCAGTGTAGATATTTACATGTTTATACAGATGGCTGTGTAGATATTTCCATGTGTATACAGATGGCATTGTAGATATTTCCATGTTTATACAGATGACTGTATAGGTATTTCCATGTTTTTACAGATGGCAGTGCAGATATTTCCATGTTTATAGAGATAGCGGTGTAGATATTTCCATGTTTGTACAGATGGCGGTGTTGATATTTCCATCTATACACAGATGGCCGTGTAGATATTTCCATGTTTATACAGATGGCGGCATAGATATTTCCATGGACATGCAGATGGTGGTGTAGATATTTCCATGTTTATACAGATAGCGGTGTAGATATTTCCATGTTTACACAGATGGTGGTGTAGATATTTCCGTGTTTATACACATGGCGGAGTAGATACTTCCATCTTTATGTAGATGGCAGTGTAGATATTTTCATGTTTATAGAGATGGCGGTGTAGATATTTCCATATTTATAGAGATAGCGGTGTAGATATCTCCGTCTTTCTACAGATGGCAGTGTAGATATTTCCATGTTTATACAGATGGCGGTGTAGATATTTCCATATTTATACAGATGTCTCTGTAGATATTTCCATGTGTATACAGATGGTATTGAAGGTATTTCCATGTTTATACAGATTGTGGTGTAGATATTTCCATGTTTATTCAGATGACTGTGTAGATATTTCCATGTTTTTACAGATGGCAGTGTAGATATTTCAATGTTTATAGAGATGGCACTGTAGATATTTCCATGTTTATACAGATCGGGGTGTAGATATTTCCATGTTTATACAGATAGCGTTGTAGATATTTTCATGTTTTTACAGATATCAGTGTAGATATTTCCATGTTTACACAGATTGCGGTGTAGATATTTCCATCTTTCTACAGATGGCATTGTAGATATTTCCATGTTTATACAGATGGCGGTGTAGATATTTCCATGTTTAAATAGATGGTGGTGTAGATATTACCATGTTTATACAGATGGCAGTGTAGATATTTCCATGTTTATACAGATGGCGGTGTAGATATTTCCATATTTATACAGATGTCTGTGTAGATATTTCCATGTGTATACAGATGGTATTGAAGGTATTTCCATGTTTAAACAGATGACTGTAAAGGTATTTCCATGTTTTTACACATGGCAGTGCAGATATTTCCATGTTTATAGAGATAGCGGTGTAGATATTTCCATGTTTGTACAGATGGCGGTGTTGTTATTTCCATCTATACACAGATGGCCGTGTAGATATTTCCATGTTTATACAGATGGCGGCTTAGATATTTCCATGGACATGCAGATGGTGGTGTAGATATTTCCATGTTTATGCAGATGACTGTGTAGATATTTCCATGTTTTTACAGATGGCAGTGTAGATATTTCAATGTTTGTAGAGATGGCACTGTAGATATTTCCATGTTTATGAAGATCGCGGTGTAGATATTTCCATGTTTATACAGATAGCGGTGTAGATATTTCCATGATTTTACAGATATCGGTGTAGATATTTCCATGTTTACAGAGATTGCGGTGTAGATATTTCCATCTTTCTACAGATGGTATTGTAGAAATTTCCATGTATATACAGATAGCGGTGTAGATATTTCCATGTTTATAGAGATAGCGGTGTAGATATTTCCATGTTTATACAGATCGCGGTGAAGATATTTCCATGTTTATACAGATCACGGTGTAGATATTTCCAGGTTTATACAGATCGCGGTCCAGATATTTCCATGTTTATACTGATCCCGTTGTAGATATTTCCATGTTTATACAGATCACGGTGTAGGTATTTCCATGTTTGTACAGATAGCGGTGTAGATATTTCCATGTTTATACAGATAGCGGTGTAGATATTTCCATGTTTAAAGAGATAGCGTTGTAGGTATTTCCATGTTTATAGACATTGCGGTGTAGATATTTCCATGTTTATGTAGATGTCGTTGTAGATAATTCCATGTTTATACAGATAGCGGTGTAGATATTTCCATGTTTAAAGAGATAGCGTTGTAGGTATTTCCATGTTTATAGACATTGCGGTGTAGATATTTCCATGTTTATGTAGATGGCGTTGTAGATATTTCCATGTTTATACCGATAGCGGTGTTGGTATTTCCACGTTTACTCAGATAGCGATGTAGATATTTCCATGTTTATACAGATAGCGGTGTAGATATTTCCATGTTTACACAGATGGTAGTGTAGATATTTCCATATTTATACAGATGTCTGTGTAGATATTTCCATGTGTATTCAGATGGTATTGAAGGTATTTCCATGTTTATGCAGGTGGTGGTGTAGATATTTCCATGTTTATTCAGATGACTGTGTAGGTACTTCCATGTTTTTACAGATGGCAGTGTAGATATTTCAATGTTTATAGAGATGGCACTGTAGATATTTCCATGTTTATACAGATCGCGGTGTAGATATTTCCATGTTTTTACAGATATCGGTGTAGATATTTCCATGTTTACACAGATTGCGGTGTAGATATTTCCATCTTTCTACAGATGGCATTGTAGATATTTCCATGTTTATACAGATGGCGGTGTAGATATTTCCATGTTTATATAGATGGTGGTGTAGATATTACCATGTTTATACAGATAGCGGTGTAGATATTTCCATGTTTATACAGATCGTGGTGAAGATATTTCCATGTTTATACAGATAGCGGTGTAGATATTTCCATGTTTAAAGAGATAGCGGTGTAGGTATTTCCATGTTTATAGACATTGCGGTGTAGATATTTCCATGTTTATGTAGATGGCGTTGTAGATATTTCCATGTTTATACCGATAGCGGTGTTGGTATTTCCACGTTTACTCAGATAGCGATGTAGATATTTCCATGTTTATACCGATAGCGGTGTTGGTATTTCCACGTTTACTCAGATAGCGATGTAGATATTTCCATGTTTATACAGATCCCGGTGCAGATATTTATATCTTTATACAGATGGCATTGTAGATATTTCCTTATTCACACAGATGGTGGTGTAGATGTTTCCATGTTTATACAGATGGCGGAGTAGTTAGTTCCATGTTTATGGAGATGGCAGTGTAGATATTTTCATTTTTATAGAGATGGCAGTGTAGATATTTCCATGTTTATAGAGATAGCAGTGTATATATTTACATGTTTATAGAGATGGCCGTGTAGATATTTCCATGTTTATACAGATGGCGGCATAGATATTTTCATGGACATGCAGATGGTGGTGTAGATATTTCCATGTTTATACAGATAGCGGTGTAGATATTTCCATGTTTACACAGATGGTGGTGTAGATATTTCCGTGTTTATACACATGGCGGAGTAGATACTTCCATCTTTATGGAGATGGCAGTGTAGATATTTTCATGTTTATAGAGATGGCGGTATAGATACTTCCATATTTATAGAGATAGCGGTGTAGATATTTCCATCTTTCTACAGATGGCAGTGTAGATATTTCCATGTTTATACAAATGGCGGTGTAGATATTTCCATATTTATACAGATGTCTGTGTAGATATTTCCATGTGTATACAGATGGTATTGAAGGTATTTCCATGTTTATACAGATGGTGGTGTAGATATTTCCATGTTTATTCAGATGACTGTGTAGATATTTCCATGTTTTTACAGATGGCAGTGTAGATATTTCAATGTTTATAGAGATGGCACTGTAGATATTTCCATGTTTATACAGATCGCGGTGTAGATATTTCCATGTTTATACAGATAGCGGTGTAGATATTTCCATGTTTTTACAGATATCGGTGTAGATATTTCCATGTTTAAACAGATGGCGGTGTAGATATTTCCATCTTTCTACAGATGGCATTGTAGATATTTCCATGTTTATACAGATGGCGGTGTAGATATTTCCATGTTTATATAGATGGTGGTGTAGATATTCCCATGTTTATACAGATAGCGGTGTAGATATTTCCATGTTTATACAGATCGTGGTGAAGATATTTCCATGTTTATACAGATCGCGGTGTAGATATTTCCATGTTTATACAGATCCCGTGTAGATATTTCCATGTTTATACAGATCGCGTTGTAGATATTTCCATGTTTATACAGATCGCGGTGTAGATATTTCCATGTTTAAGGAGATAGCGGTGTAGGTATTTCCATGTTTGTAGACATTGCGGTGTAGATATTTCCATGTTTATGTTGATGGCGTTGTAGATATTTCCATGTTTATACCGATAGCGGTGTTGGTATTTCCACGTTTACTCAGATAGCGATGTAGATATTTCCATGTTTATACAGATCGCGGTGCAGATATTTATATCTTTATACACATGGCATTGTAGATATTTCCTTATTCACACAGATGGCGGTGTAGATGTTTCCACGTTTATACAGATGCCGGAGTAGTTAATTCCATGTTTATGGAGATGGCAGTGTAGATATTTTCATGTTTATAGAGATGGCGGTGTAGATATTTCCATGTTTATAGACATAGCAGTGTAGATATTTACATGTTTATACAGATGGCTGTGTAGATATTTCCATGTGTATACAGATGGCATTGTAGATATTTCCATGTTTATACAGATGACTGTATAGGTATTTCCATGTTTTTACAGATGGCAGTGCAGATATTTCCATGTTTATAGAGATAGCGGTGTAGATATTTCCATGTTTGTACAGATGGCGGTGTTGATATTTCCATCTATACACAGAAGGCCGTGTAGATATTTCCATGTTTATACCGATAGCGGTGTTGGTATTTCCACGTTTACTCACATAGCGATGTAGATATTTCCATGTTTATACAGATCGCGGTGCAGATATTTATATGTTTATACAGATGGCATTGTAGATATTTCCTTATTCACACAGATGGCGGTGTAGAAGTTTCCACGTTTATACAGATGGCGGAGTAGTTAGTTCCATGTTTATGGAGATGGCAGTGTAGATATTTTCATGTTTAGAGAGATGGCGGTGTAGATATTTCCATGTTTATAGAGATAGCAGTGTAGATATTTACATGTTTATACAGATGGCTGTGTAGATATTTCCATGAGTATTCAGATGGCATTGTAGATATTACCATGTTTATACAGATGACTCTATAGATATTTCCATGTTTTTACAGATGGCAGTGCAGATATTTCCATGTTTATAGAGATAGCGGTGTAGATATTTCCATGTTTGTACAGATGGCGGTGTTGATATTTCCATCTATACACAGATGGCGGCATAGATATTTCCATGGACATGCAGATGGTGGTGTAGATATTTCCAAGTTTATACAGATAGCGGTGTAGATATTTCCATGTTGATATAGATGGCGTTGAAGATATTTCCATGTTTATACTGATAGAGGTGTTGGTATTTCCACGTTTATACAGAGAGTGATGTAGATATTTCCATGTTTATACAGCTCGCAGTTCAGATATTTATATCTTTAAACAGATGGCATTGTAGGTATTTCCTTATTCACAGAGATGGCGGTGTTGATGTTTTCATGTTTATACAGACGGATTAGTAGATAGTTCCATATTTATGGAGATGGCAGTGTAGATATTTTCATGTTTATAGAGATGGCGGTGTAGATATTTCCATGTTTATAGAGATAGCAGTGTAGATATTTACATGTTTATACAGATGGCTGTGTATATATTTCCATGTGTATACAGATGGCATTGTAGATATTTCCATGTTTATACACATGACTGTATAGGTATTTCCATGTTTTTACAGATGGCAGTGGAGATATTTTCATGTTTATAGAGATGGCGGTGTAGATATTTCCATGTTTATAGAGATAGCGTTGTAGATATTTCCATGTTTGAACATATGGCGGTGTTAATAATTCCATCTATACACAGATGGCCGTTTAGATATTTCCATGGTTATACAGATGGTGGCGTAGATATTTTCATGGATATGCAGATGGCAGTGTAGATATTTCCATGTTTATACAGATAGCGGTGTAGATATTTCCATGTTTACACAGATGGTGGTGTAGATATTTCCGTGTTTATACACATGGCGGAGTAGATACTTCTATCTTTATGGAGATGGCAGTGTAGATATTTTCATGTTTATAGAGAAGGCGGTGTAGATATTTCCATATTTATAGAGATAGCGGTGTAGATATTTCCATGTTTCTACAGATGGCAGTGAAGATATTTCCATGTTTATACAGATGGCGGTGTAGATATTTCCATATTTATACAGATGTCTGTGTAGATATTTCCATGTGTATACAGATGGTATTGTAGGTTTTTCCATGTTTATACAGATGGCTGTGTAGATATTTCCATGTTTATACAGACGGCAGTGTAGATTTTTCCATGTTCCTACACATGACTGTGTAGGTATTTCCATGTTTATACAGATGGCTTTGTAGATATTTCCATGTTTATAGACATAGCGTTGGAGATATTTCCATGTTTATACAGATGGCGGCACAGATATTTCCATTGATATGTAGATGGCGGTGTAGATATGTCCATGTATATACACCTGGCTGTGTAGATATTTCCATGTTTATACAGATGGCGGTGTAGATATTTCCATGTTTATAGAGATAGCAGTGGAGATATTTCCATGTTTATACAGATAGCGGTGTAGATATTTCCATGTTTATACTGATCGCGGTGTAGATATTCCCATGTTTATAAAGATGGCGGTGTAGATATTTCCATGTTCATAGAGATAGCGGTGTTGATTTTTCCATGTTTATAGAGATCGCGGTGTGGGTATTTCCAGGTTTATACAGATAGGGGTGTAGATATTTCCATGTTGATAGAGATGGCAGTGTAGATATTTCCATGTTTATACAGATCACGGTGTAGATATTTCCATGTTTATACAGATCGTGGTGTAGATATTTCCATGTCTATACAGATCATGGTGTAGATATTTCCATGTTTATAGAGATCGCGGTGTTGATATTACCATGTTTATAGGGATAGCGGTGCAAATATTTCCACATTTATACAGATAGCGGTGAAGTTATTAACATGTTTATACAGATAGCGGTGTAGATATTTCCATCTATAAACAGATGTCTGTGTAGATATTTCCATGTTTAAACAGATGGTGGTGTAGATATTTCCTTGTTTGTACAAATAGCGGTGTATTTACTTCCATGTTTATACAGATAGCGGTGAAGATATTTCTTTGTTTATACAAATAGCGTTGTAAATATTTCCATGTTTATACAGATCACGGTGGAGATAATTCCTTGTTTATATAAATAGCGGTGTAGTTATTTCCATGTTTATACAGATAGCGGTGTAGATATTTCCATGTATATACAGATGGCTGTGTAGATATTTCCATGTTTAGACAGATGGCTCTGTAGATTTTTCCATGTTTATACAGATGACTTTGTAGGTATTTCCATGTTTATACAGATAGCGGTGTAGATATTTCCATGTGTATACAGTTCGTGGTGAAGATATTTCCATGTTTATACATATCGCGGTGTAGATATTTCCATGTTTATACAGATAGCGGTGCAGATATTTCCATGTTTGTACAGATGGCGGTGTTGATATTTCCATCTCTACACAGATGACCGTGTAGATATTTCCATGTTTATACAGATGGCGGCACAGATATTTCCATGGATATGTAGATGGCGGTGTAGATATTTCCATGTATATACACATGGCTGTGTAGATATTTCCATGTTTATACAGATGGCGGTGTAGATATTTCCATGTTTATACAGATAACTTTGTAAGTTTTTCCATGTTTATACAGATGGCGGTGTAGATATTTCGATGTTTATAGTGATAGCAGTGGAGATATTTCCATGTTTATACAGATAGCGGTGTAGATATTTCCATGTTTATACTGATCGCGGTTTAGGTATTCCCATGTTTATAGAGAGGGCGGTGTAGATATTTCCATGTTCATAGAGATAGCGGTGTTGATTTTTCCATGTTTATAGAGATAGCGGTGTGGATATTTCCATGTTTATACAAATAGGGGTGTAGATATTTCCATGTTGATAGAGATGGCAGTGTAGATATTTCCATGTTTATACAGATCACGGTGTAGATATTTCCATGTTTATACAGATCGCGGTGTAGATATTTCCATGTTTATACAGATCATGGTGTAGATATTTCCATGTTTATACAGATCGCGGTGTTGATATTACCATGTTTATAGGGATAGCGGTGCAAATATTTCCACATTTATACAGATAGCGGTGTAGTTATTAACATGTTTATACAGATAGCAGTGTAGATATTTCCATCTATAAACAGATGTCTGTGTAGATATTTCCATGTTTAAACAGATGGTGGTGTAGATATTTCCTTGTTTGTACAAATAGCAGTGTATTTATTTCCATGTTTATACAGATAGCGGTGTAGATATTTCCATGTATATACAGACGGCTGTGTAGATATCTCCATGTTTGTACAGATGGCTGTGTAGATATTTCCATGTTTATACAGGTGACTTTGTAGGTATTTCCATGTTTATACAGATTGCGGTGTAGATATTTCCATGTTTATACAGATTGCGGTGTAGATATTTCCATGTTTATACAGATAGCTGTGTAGATATTTCCAGGTTTATATAGATGGCGTTGAAGATATTTCCATGTTTATACCGATAGAGGTGTTGGTATTTCCACGTTTATACAGAGAGTGATGTAGATATTTCCATGTTTATACAGCTCGCAGTTCAGATATTTATATCTTTAAACAGATGGCATTGTAGGTATTTCCTTATTCACACAGATGGCGGTGTGGATGTTTTCATGTTTATACAGACGGATTAGTAGATAGTTCCATATTTATGGAGATGGCAGTGTAGATATTTTCATGTTTATAGAGATGGCAGTGTAGATATTTCCATGTTTATAGAGATAGCAGTGTAGATATTTACATGTTTATACAGATGGCTGTGTATATATTTCCATGTGTATACAGATGGCATTGTAGATATTTCCATGTTTATACACATGACTGTATAGGTATTTCCATGTTTTTACAGATGGCAGTGGAGATATTTTCATGTTTATAGAGATGGCGGTGTAGATATTTCCATGTTTATAGAGATAGCGTTGTAGATATTTCCATGTTTGAACATATGGCGGTGTTAATAATTCCATCTATACACAGATGGCCGTTTAGATATTTCCATGGTTATACAGATGGTGGCGTAGATATTTTCATGGATATGCAGATGGCAGTGTAGATATTTCCATGTTTATACAGATAGCGGTGTAGATATTTCCATGTTTACACAGATGGTGGTGTAGATATTTCCGTGTTTATACACATGGCGGAGTAGATACTTCTATCTTTATGGAGATGGCAGTGTAGATATTTTCATGTTTATAGAGAAGGCGGTGTAGATATTTCCATATTTATAGAGATAGCGGTGTAGATATTTCCATGTTTCTACAGATGGCAGTGAAGATATTTCCATGTTTATACAGATGGCGGTGTAGATATTTCCATATTTATACAGATGTCTGTGTAGATATTTCCATGTGTATACAGTTGGTATTGTAGGTTTTTCCATGTTTATACAGATGGCTGTGTAGATATTTCCATGTTTATACAGATCGTGGTGAAGATATTTCCATGTTTATACATATCGCGGTGTAGATATTTCCATGTTTATACAGATAGCGGTGCAGATATTTCCATGTTTGTACAGATGGCGGTGTTGATATTTCCATCTCTACACAGATGACCGTGTAGATACTTCCATGGTTATACAGATGGCGGCACAGATATTTCCATGGATATGTAGATGGCGGTGTAGATATTTCCATGTATATACACATGGCTGTGTAGATATTTCCATGTTTATACAGATGGCGGTGTAGATATTTCCATGTTTATACAGATAACTTTGTAAGTTTTTCATGTTTATAAAGATGGCGGTGTAGATATTTCGATGTTTATAGAGATAGCAGTGGAGATATTTCCATGTTTATACAGATAGCGGTGTAGATATTTCCATGTTTATACTGATCGCGGTGTAGGTATTCCCATGTTTATAGAGATGGGGCTGTAGATATTTCCATGTTTATACAGATAACGGTGGAGATAATTCCATGTTAATACAGACAGCAGTGGAGATATTTCCATGATTATACACATAGCGGTGTACATATTTCCATGTTTATATAGACAGCGGTGTAGGTATTTCCATGTTTATACAGATAGCGGTGCAGATATTTCCATGTTTATACAGATGCCTATGCAGACATTTCCATATTTATACAGAGGGCTGTGTAGATATTTCCATGTTTATACCGATGGCAGTGGAGATTTTTCCATGTTCCTACACATGACTGTGTAGGTATTTCCATGTTTATACAGATGGCTTTGTAGATATTTCCATGTTTATAGAGATAGCGGTGGAGATATTTCCATGTTTATACAGATAACGGTGTAAATATTTCCATGTTTATACAGATTGTGGTGTAGATATTTCCATGTTTATCAGATACCGGTGTAAAAAATTCCATGTTTATACAGACCGCAGTGTAGATATTTCCATGTTTATACAGATAGCGATGTAGATATTTCCATGTTTGTACAGATGGCGGTGTTGATGTTTCCATCTATACACAGATTGCCGTGTAGGTATTTCCATGTGTATGCAGATGGCATTGTAGATATTTCCATGTTTATACAGATGGTGGTGTAGATATTTCCATTTTTATACATATGACTGTACAGGTATTTCCATGTTTTTACAGATGGCATTGTATATATTTCCATGTTTATTGAGATAGCAGAGTAGATATTTCCATGTTTATATAGATGGCGGTGTAGATATTTCCATGTTTATACAGATAGCGGTGTAGATATTTCCATGTTAATACAGATCACGGTGTAGTTATTTCCGTGTTTATAGAGATAGCAGTGAAGATATTTCCTTGTTTATACAGATAGCGTTTTAGATATTTCCATGTTTATACAGACCATGGTGTAGATATTTCCATGTTTATACAGATATCGGTGCAGATATTTCCATGTTTGTACAGATGGCGGTGTTGATATTTCCATCTCTACACAGATGACCGTGCAGATATTTCCATGTTTATACAGATGGTGGCACAGATATTTCCATGGACATGTAGATGGCGGTGTAGATATTTCCATGTATATACACATGGCTGTGTAGATATTTCCATGTTTATATATATGGCGGTGTAGATATTTCCATGTTTATACAGATAACTTTGTAAGTTTCTCCATGTTTATACAGATGGCGGTGTAGATATTTCGATGTTTATAGAGATAGCAGTGGAGATATTTCCATGTTTATAGAGATAGCTGTGTAGATATTTCCATGTTTATACAGATAGCGGTGTAAATAATTCCATGTTTATACAGATCACGGTGTAGATAATTCCTTGTTTATATAAATAGCAGTGTAGTTATTTCCATGTTTATACAGATCGCGGTGTAGATATTTCCATGTTTATACAGATTGTGGTGTAGATATTTCCATGTTTATACAGATCGTGGTGTAGATATTTCCATGTTTATACAGATAGCGGTGTAGATATTTCCATGTTTATACAGATGGCAGTGTAGATAATTCCATGTTCATAGAGATGGCGGTGTAGATATTTCCATGTTCATTGAGATAGCGGTGTAGATATATCCATGTTATTAGAGATTGCAGTGAGGATATTTCCATGTTTATACAGATATCGGTGTGGATATATCCATGTTCATAGAGATGGCAGTGAGGATATTTGCATGTTTATACAGATAGCAGTGTAGATATTTCCATTTTTATAGAGATAGCGGTTTTGATATTTCACATTTATACAGATTGCGGTGTAGATATTTCCATGTTTATACAGATTGCGGTGTTGATATTTCCATGTTTATACAGATAGCGGTGTAGATATTTCCACGTTTATACAGATGGCGGTGTAGATATTTCCATCTTTCTACAAATGGCAGTGTAGATATTTCCATGTTTATAGAGATGGCGGTGTAGATATTTCCATGTTTATATAGATGGCAGTGTATATATTTTCTTGTTTATGTAGATGGCGTTGCAGATACCTCCAGGATTAAAGAGATGGCGGTGTGTATAATTCCATGTTGATGGAGATAGCGGTGTAGATATTTCCATGTTTATAGAGATAGCGGTGTAGTTATTTCCATGTTTATAGAGATAGCGGTGTAGATATTTCCATATTTCTACCGATGACTGTCTAGATATTTCCATGTTTGTACAGATGGCAGTGTAGATATTTCCATGTTTATAGAGATAGCGGTGTAGATATTTTCATGTTTATTCAGATCGCGGTGGAGAAATGTCCATGTTTATACAGATAGCAATGGAGATATTTCCACGTTAATACACATAGCGGTGTAGATATTTCCATGTTTATACAGATAGTGGTGTAGATATTTCCATGTTTATACAGCTGGCTGTGTCGATATTTCCATGTTTATACAGAGTTCTGTGTAGATATTTCCATGTTTATAAAGATTAGAGTGTAGATATTTCCAGGTTTATACAGATGACTGTGTAGATATTTCCATGTTAATACAGATGGCGGTGTAGATATTTCCATGTTTATAGAGATAGCGGTGTTGATATTTCCATGTTTATTGAGATAGCGGTGTAAATATTTCCATGTTTATAATGATAGTGGTGTAGATATTTCCATGTTTTTACAGATAGCGGTGCAGATATTTCCGTCTTTATACAGAGAGTGCTGTACATATTTCCATGTTTATACAGATCACTGTGTAGATATTTCCATGTTTATACCGATAACGTTGTAAACATTTCCAGCTTTATACAAACGGTAGTGTAGATATTTCCATGTTCCTACACATGACTGTGTAGATATTTCCATGTTTATACAGATGGTGGTGTAGATATTTCCATATTTATAGAGATAGCAGTGTAGATATTTCCAGGTTTATACAGATAGCGGTGTAAATATTTCCATGTTTATACAGATCGTGGTGTAGATATTTCCATGTTTATACAGATACCGGTGTAGATATTTCCATGTTTATACAGACTGTAGTGTAGGTATTTCTATGTTTATACAGATAGCGGTGTAGATATTTCCATGTTTGTACAGATGGCGGTGTTGATATTTCCATCTGTACACAGATTGCTGTGTAGATATTTCCATCTTTACACAGATGGCGTTGTAGATATTTCCATGGATATGCAGATGGCCGTGTGGATATTTCCATGTTTATAGAGATAGCAGTGTAGGTATTTCTATGTTTATAGTCATAGCGGTGTAGATATTTCCATGTTTATATAGATGGGGTTGTAGATAATTCCATGTTTATTCCGATAGCGGTGTTGGTTTTTCCACGTTTATACAGATAGCGATGTAGATATTTCCATGTTTACACAGCTCGCGGCGCAGATTTTTATATCTTTATACAGATGGCATTGTAGATATTTCCTTATTCACACAGATGGCGGTGTAGATGTTTCCATATTTATACAGATGGCGGAGTAGTTAGTTCCATGTTTATGGAAATGGCAGTGTAGATATTTTCATGTTTATAGAGGTGGTAGTGTAGATAATTCCATGTTTATAGATATAGCAATGTAGACATTTACATGTTTATACAGATGGCTGTGTAGATATTTTCATGTGTATACAGATGGCATTGTAGATATTTCCATGTTTACACAGATGACTGTATAGGTATTTCCATGTTTTTACAGTTAGCAGTGCAGATATTTCCATGTTTATAGAGATAGCGGTGTAGATATTTCCATGTTTGTACAGATGGCGGTGTTGATATTTCCATCTATACACAGATGGCAGTGTAGATATTTCCATGTTTATACAGATGGCGGCGCAGATATTTCCATGGAAACGCAGATGGCGGTGTAGTTATTTCCATGTTTATACAGATAGCGGTGTAGATATTTCCATGTTTACACAGATGGTGGTGTAGATATTTCCGTGTTTATACACATGGTGGAGTACATACTTCCATCTTTATGGAGATGTCAGTGTAGATATTTTCATGTTTATAGAGATGGCGGTGTAGATATTTCCATATTTATACAGATGTCTGTGAAGATATTTCCATGTGTATACAGTTGGTATTGTAGGTATTTCCATGTTTATACAGATGGTGGTGTAGATATTTCCATGTTTATTCAGATGACTGTGTAGATATTTCCATGTTTTTACAGATGGCTTTGTAGATATTTCCATGTTTACAGAGATAGCGGTGTAGATATTTCCATGTTTATACAGACTGCGGTGTAAATATTTCCATGTTTATACAGATCGTGGTGTAGAGATTTCCATGTTTATACAGATGCCGGTGTAGAAATTTCCATGTTTATGCAGACCGCAGTGTAGATATTTCCATGTTTATACAGATAGCGGTGCAGATATTTCCATGTTTGTACAGATGGCGGTGTTGATATTTCCATCTATACACAGATGACCGTGTAGATATTTCCATGTTTATACAGATGGCGGTGCACATATTTCCATGGATATGTAGATGGCGGTGGAGATATTTCCATGTTTATACAGATAGCGTTGTAGTTATTTCCATGTTTATATAGATAGCGGTGTAGATATTTCCATGTTTATACAGAAAAATTTGTAAGTTTTTCCATGTTTATTGAAATGGCAGTGTAGATATTTCTATGTTTATAGAGATAGCAGTGGAGATATTTCCATGTTTATACAGATAGCGGTGTGGATATTTCCATGTTTATACTGATCGCGGTGTCGATATTCCCGTGTTTATAGAGATGGCGGTGTAGATATTTCCATGTACATAGAGATATCGGTGTTGATTTTTCCATGTTGACAGAGATAGCGGTGTGGATATTTCCATGTTTATAGAGATGGCGGTGCAGATATTTCCATGTTTATACATATCACGGTGTAGATATTTCCATGTTTATACAGATAGTGGTGTAGTTATTTCCATGTTTATACAGATCGTGGTGTAGATATTTCCATGTTTATACAGATCGCGGTGTTGATATTACCATGTTTATAGGGATAGCGGTGCAAATATTTCCACATTTATACAGATAGCGGTGTAGTTATTAGCATGTTTATACGGATAGCGGTGTAGATATTTCCATGTATAAACAGATGTCTGTGTAGATATTTCCATGTTTAAACAGATGGTGGTGTAGATATTTCCTTGTTTATACAAATAGCGGTGTATTTATTTCCATGTTTATACAGATAGCGGTGTAGATATTTCCATGTATATAGAGACGGCTGTGTAGATATTTCCATGTTTATACAGATGGCTGTGTAGATATTTCCATGTTTATACAGATGACTTTGTAGGTATTTCCATGTTTATACAGATGGAGGTGTAGATATTTCCATGTTTATAGAGATAGCTGTGTAGATATTTCCATGTTTATACAGATCGAGGTGTAGATATTTCCATGTTTATAGAGATAGCTATGTAGATATTTCCATGTTTATACAGATCACGGTGTAGATATTTCCATGTTTATACAGATCGCGGTGTAGATATTTCCATGTTTATACAGATCGTGGTGTAGATATTTCCATGTTCCTACACATGACTGTGTTGTTATTTCCATGTTTATACAGATGGCTTTGTAGATATTTCCATGTTTATAGACATAGTGGTGTAGATATTTCCATGTTTGTACAGACGGCGGTGTTAATATTTCCATGTTTATACAGATCGTGGTGTAGATATTTCCATGTTTATACAGATACCAGTGTAGAAATTTCCATGTTTATACAGACCGCAGTGTAGATACTTCAATGTTTTTACAGATAGCGGTGTAGATATTTCCATGTTTGTACAGATGGCGGTGTTGATGTTTCCATCTATACACAGATTTCCGTGTAGGTATTTCCATGTGCATAGAGATGGCATTGTAAATATTTCCATGTTTATACAGATGGTGGTGTAGATATTTCCATGTTTATGCAGATGACTGTATAGGTATTTCCATGTTTTTACAGATGGCATTGTAGATATTTCCATGTTGATAGAAGTAGCAGTGTAGATATTTCCATGTTTATACAGATGGCGGTGTAGATATTTCCATGTTTATAGAGATAGCGGTGTAGGTATTTCCATATTCATACAGATAACGGTGTAGATATTTCCATGTTTATACAGATAGCAGTGTAAATATTTCTATGTTTATAAAGATCACGGTGTAGATATTTCCATGTTTATAGAGATAGCGGTGTAGATATTTCCATGTTTATACAGATAGCGGTTTAGATATTTCCATGTTTACACAGATTGCGGTGTAGATATTTCCATCTTTCTACAGATGGCATTGTTGATATTTGCATGTTTATACAGATTGAGGTGTAAATATTTCCATGTTTATTTAGATGGTGGTGTAGATATTACCATGTTTATGCAGGTAGCGGTGTAGATATTTCCATGTTTATACAGATCGTGGTGAATATATTTCCATGTTTATACAAATCGCGGTGTAGATATTTCCATGTTTATACAGATCGCAGTGTAGATATTTCCATGTTTATACAGATAGAGGTGTAGATATTTCCATGTTTATACAGATAGCGGTGTAGATATTTCCATGTTTATACAGATAGCGGTGTAGATATTTCCACGTTTATACACATGGTGGTGTAGATATTTCCATCTTTCTACGAATGGCAGTGTAGATATTTCCATGTTTATAGAGATGGCGGTGTAGATATTTCCATGTATATAGATGGCAATGTAGATATTTTCTTGTTTATGTAGATGGCGTTGTAGATATCTCCATGTTCATAGAGATGGCAGTGTATATATTTCCATGATGATGGAGATAGCGGTGTAGATATTTCCATGTTTATAGAGATAGCGGTGTAGTTATTTCCATGTTTATAGAGACGGCGGTGTCGATATTTCCATATTTCTACAGATGACTCTGTAGATAATTCCAAGTTTGTACAGATGGCAGTGTAGATATTTCTATGTTTGTAGAGATGGCGGTGTAGATATTTCCATGTTTATACATATCACGGTGTAGATATTTCCATGTTTATACAGATAGTGGTGTAGATATCTCCATGTTTATACAGATCGTGGTGTAGATATTTCCATGTTTATACAGATCACGGTGTTGATATTACCATGTTTATAGGTATAGCGGTGCAAATATTTCCACATTCATGCAGATAGCGGTGTAGTTATTTGCATGTTTATACAGATAGCGGTGTAGGTATTTCCATGTATAAACAGATGTCTGTGTAGATATTTCCATGTTTAAACAGATGGTGGTGTAGATATTTCCTTGTTTATACAAATAGCGGTGTATTTATTTCCATGTTTATACAGATAGCGGTGTAGATATTTCCATGTATATACAGACGGCTGTGTAGATATTTCCATGTTTATACAGATGGCTGTGTAGGTATTTCCATGTTTATACAGATGACTTTGTAGGTATTTCCATGTTTATACAGATTGAGGTGTAGATTTTTCCATGTTTATAGAGATAGTTGTGTAGATATTTCCATGTTTATACAGATCACGGTGTAGATATTTCCATGTTTATACAGATCGCGGTGTAGATATTTCCATGTTTATAAAGATCGTGGTGTAGATATTTCTATGTTCCTACACATGACTGCGTTGTTATTTCCATGTTTATACAGATGGCTTTGTAGATATTTCCATGTTTATAGAGATAGCGGTGTAGATATTTCCATGTTTGTACAGATGGCGGTGTTGATGTTTCCATCTATACACAGATTGCCGTGTAGGTATTTCCATGTGTATAGAGATGGCATTGTAAATATTTCCATGTTTATACAGATGGTGGTGTAGATATTTCCACGTATATGCAGATGACTGTATAGGTATTTCCATGTTTTTACAGATGGTTTTGTAGATATTTCCATGTTTATAGAGATAGCGGTGGAGATATTTCCATGTTTATACAGACAGCGGTGTAAATATTTCCATGTTTATACAGATCGTGGTGTAGATATTTCCATGTTTATACAGATAACGGTGTAGAAATTTCCATGTTTATACAGACCGAAGTGTAGATATTTCCATGTTTATACAGATAGCGGTGTAGATATTTCCATGTTTGTAAAGATGGCGGTGTTGATGTTTCCATCTATACACAGATTGCCGTGTAGGTATTTCCATGTGTATACAGATGGCATTGTAGATATTTCCATGTTTATACAGATGGTGGTGTAGATATTTCCATGTTTATACATATGACTGTACAGGTATTTCCATGTTTTTACAGATGGCATTGTAGATATTTCCATGTTTATAGAGATATCATTGTAGATATTTCCATGTTTATACAGATGGCGGTGTAGATATTTCCATGTTTATAGAGATAGCGTTGTAGATATTTCCATATTTATACAGATAACGGTGTAGATATTTCCATGTTTATACAGATAGCGGTGTAGATATTTCCATGTTTATACAGATCACGGTGTAGTTATTTCCATGTTTATAGAGATAGCGGAGTAGATATTTCCATGTTTACAGATAGCGGTTTAGATATTTCCATGTTTACACATATTGCGGTGTAGATATTTCCATCTTTCTACAGATGGCATTGCAGATATTTCCAAGTTTATACAGATAGCGGTGTAGATATTTCCATGTTTATACAGATAACAGTGTAGTTATTTCCACGTTTATAGAGATAGCGGTGAAGATATTTCCATGTTTATACAGATAGCGGTTGAGATATATCCATGTTTATACAGACCGCGGTGTAGATATTTCCATGTTTATACAGATAGCGGTGCAGATATTTCCATGTTTGTACAGATGGCGGTGTTGATATTTCCATCTATACACAGATGACCGTGTAGATATTTCCATGTTTATACAGATGGCGGTGCACATATTTCCAGGGATATGTAGATGGCGGTGGAGATATTTCCATGTTTATACAGATAGCGGTGTAGTTATTTCCATGTTTATATAGATACCGGTGTAGATATTTCCATGTATATACACATGGCTGTGTAGATATTTCCATGTTTATACAGATGGCGGTGTAGATATTTCCATGTTTATACAGATAACTTTGTAATTTTTTCGATGTTTATTCAGATGGCAGTGTAGTTATTTCTATGTTTATAGAGATAGCAGTGGAGACATTTCCATGTTTATACAGATAGCGGTGTAGATATTTCCATGTTTATACTGATCGCGGTGTAGATATTCCCATGTTTATAGAGATGGCGGTGTAGATATTTACATGTTCATAGAGATATCGGTGTTGATTTTTCCATGTTTATAGAGATAGCGGTGTGGATATTTCCATGTTTATACAGATAGGGGTGTAGATATTTCCAAGTTTATAGTGATGGCGGTGTAGATATTTCCATATTTATACATATCACGGTGTAGATATTTCCATGTTTATACAGATAGTGGTGTAGATATTTCCATGTTTATACAGATCGTGGTGTAGATATTTCCATGTTTATACAGATCGCGGTGTTGATATTACCATGTTTATAGGGATAGCGGTGCAAATATTTCCACATTTATACAGATAGCGGTGTAGTTATTAGCATGTTTATACAGATAGCGGTGTAGATATTTCCATGTATAAACAGATGTCTGTGTAGATATTTCCAAGTTTAAACAGATGGTGGTGTAGATATTTCCTTGTTTATACAAATTGCGGTGTATTTCCATGTTTATACAGATAGCGGTGTAGATATTTCCATGTATATACAGACGGCTGTGTAGATATTTCCATGTTTATACAGATGGCTGTGTAGATATTTCCATGTTTATACAGATTACTTTGTAGGTATTTCCATATTTATACAGATTGAGGTGTAGATATTTCCATGTTTATAGAGTTTGCTGTGTAGATATTTCCATGTTTATACAGATCGCGGTGTAGATATTTCCATGTTTATACAGATCGCGGTGTAGATATTTCCATGTTCATACACATGACTGTGTTGCTATTTCCATGTTTATACAGATGGCTTTGTAGATATTTCCATGTTTATAGAGATAGCGGTGTAGATATTTCCATGTTTGTACAGATAGAGGTGTTAATAATTCCATGTTTATACAGATCGTGGTGTAGATATTTCCATGTTTATACAGATACCAGTGTACAAATTTCCATCTTTATACAGACCGCAGTGTAGATATTTCAATGTTTATACAGATAGCGGTGTAGATATTTCCATGTTTGTACAGATGGCGGTGTTGATGTTTCCATCTATACACAGATTGCCGTGTAGGTATTTCCATGTGTATAGGGATGGCATTGTAGATATTTCCATGTTTATACACATGGTGGTGTAGATATTTCCATGTTTATGCAGATGACTGTATAGGTATTTCCATGGTTTTACAGATGGCATTGTAGATATTTCCATGTTGATAGAGATAGCAGTGTAGATATTTCCATGTTTATACAGATTGCGGTGTAGATATTTCCATCTTTCTACAGATGGCATTTTAGATATTTCCATGTTTATACTGATGGCGGTGTAGATATTTCCATGTTTATGTAGATGGTGTAGATATTCCCATGTTTATGCAGGTAGCGGTGTAGATATTTCCATGTTTATACAGATCGTGGTGAAGATATTTCCATGTTTATAGAAATCGCGGTGTAGATATTTCCATGTTTATACAGATCGCAGTGTAGTTATTTCCATGTTTATACAGATAGATGTGTAGATATTTCCATGTTTATACAGATAGCCGTGTGGATATTTCCATGTTTATACAGATGGCGGTGTAGATATTTTCATGTTTATAGAGATGGCGGTGTAGATATTTCCATGTTCATAGAGATAGCGGTGTAGATATATCCATGTTCATAGAGATAGCAGTGAGGGTATTTCCATGTTTATACAGATAGCAGTGTAGATATTTCCATGATTATAGAGATAGCGGTTTTGATATTTCATATCTATAGAGATTGCGGTGTAGATATTTCCATTTTTATACAGATTGCAGTGTAGACATTTCCATGTTTATACAGATAGCGGTGTAGGTATTTCCACGTTTATACACATGGTGGTGTAGATATTTCCATCTTTCTACGAATGGCAGTGTAGATATTTCCATGTTTATAGAGATGGCGGTGTAGATATTTCCATGTTTATATAGATGGCAATGTAGATATTTTCTTGTTTATATAGATGGCGTTGTAGATATCTCCATGTTTATAGAGATGGCGGTGTATATATTTCCATGATGATGGAGATAGCGGTGTAGATATTTCCATGTTTATAGAGATAGCGGTGTAGTTATTTCCATGTTTATAGAGACGGCAGTGTCGATATTTCCATATTTCTACAGATGACTGTGTAGATACTTCGATGTTTGTACAGATGGCAGTGTAGATATTTCCATGTTTATAGAGATAGCAGTGTAGATATTTTCATGTTCATACAGATTGCGGTGGAGATATGTCCATGTTTATACAGATAGCAATGGAGATATTTCCACATTAATACACACAGCGGTGTAGATATTTCCAGGTTTATACAGATAGCGGTGTAGATATTTCCATGTTTATACTGATGGCTGTGCCAATATTTCCATGTTTATACAGAGTTCTCTGTAGATATTTCCATGTTAATATAGATGACAGTGTAGATATTTCCAGGTTTATACAGATGACTGCGTAGATATTTCCATCTTAATACAGATGTCTGTGTAGATATTTCCATGTGTATACAGATGGTATTGTAGGTATTTCCATGTTTATACAGATGGTGGTGTAGATATTTCCATGTTTATTCAGATGACTGTTTAGATATTTCCACGTTTTTACACAAGGCAGTGTAGATATTTCAATGTTTATAGAGATGGCGCTGTAGATATTTCCATGTTGATACACATAACGGTGGAGATATTTCCATGTTTATACAGACAGCAGGGGAGATATTTCCATGTTTATACACATAGCGGTGTACATATTTCCATGTTTATATAGACAGCAGTGTAGATATTTCCATGATTATACAGGTAGTGGTGCAGATATTTCCATGTTTATACAGATGCCTATGCAGATATTTCCATATTTATACAGAGGGCTGTGTAGATATTTCCATGTTTATACAGATGGCAGTGTAGATTTCTCCATGTTCCTACACATGACTGTGTAGGTATTTCCATGTTTATACAGATGGCTTTGTAGATATTTCCATGTTTATAGAGATAGCGGTGGAGATATTTCCATGTTTATACAGATAGCGGTGTAAATATTTCCATGTTTATACAGATCGTGGTGTAGATATTTCCATGTTTATACAGACAGCGGTGTAGAAATTTCCATGTTTATACAGACCGCAGTGTAGATATTTCCATGTTTATAGAGATAGCGGTGTAGATATTTCCATGTTTGTACAGATGGCGTTGTTGATGTTTCCATCTATACACAGATTGCCGTGTAGGTATTTCCATGTGTATACAGATGACATTGTAGGTATTTCCATGTTTATACAGATGGTGGTGTAGATATTTCCATTTATATACATATGACTGTACAGGTATTTCCATGTTTTTACAGATGGCATTGTAGATATTTCCATGTTTATACAGATGGCGGTGTAGATATTTCCATGTTTATAGAGATAGCGGTGTAGTTATTGCCATATTTATACAGATAACGGTGTAGATATTTCCATGTTTATACAGATAGCGGTGTACATATTTCCATGTTTATACAGACTGTGGTGTAGTTATTTCCATGTTTATAGAGATAGTGGTGAAGATATTTCCCTGTTTATACAGACAGCGGTTTAGATATTTCCATGTTTTATAACCGCAGTGTAGATATTTCCATGTTTATACAGATAGCGGTGCAGATATTTCCATGTTTAAAGAGATAGCGGTGTAGGTATTTGCACGTTTATAGACATTGCGGTGTAGATATTTCCATGTTTATGTAGATGGCGTTGTAGATATTTCCATGTTTATACCGATAGCGGTGTTGGAATTTCCACGTTTACTCCGATAGCGATGTAGATATTTCCATGTTTATACAGATCGCGGTGCAGATATTTATATCTTTATGCAGATGGCATTGTAGATATTTCCTTATTCACACAGATGGCGGTGTAGATGTTTCCATGTTTATACAGATGGCGGAGTAGTTAGTTCCATGTTTATGGAGATGGCAGTGTAGATATTTTCATGTTTATAGAGATGGCGGTGTAGATATTTCCATGTTTATAGAGATAGCAGTGTAGATATTTACATGTTTATACAGATGGCTGTGTAGATATTTCCATGTGTATACAGATGGCATTGTAGATATTTCCATGTTTATACAGATGACTGTATAGGTATTTCCACGTTTTTACAGATGGCAGTGCAGATATTTCCATGTTTATAGATATAGCGGTGTAGATATTTCCATGTTTGTACAGATGGCGGTGTTGATATTTCCATCTATACTCAGATGGCCGTGTAGATATTTCCATGTTTATACAGATGGCGGCATAGATATTTCCATGGACATGCAGATGGTGGTGTAGATATTTCCATGTTTATACAGATAGCGGTGTAGATATTTCCATGTTTACACAGATGGTGGTGTAGATATTTCCGTGTTTATACACATGCCGGAGTAGATACTTCCATCTTTATGGAGATGGCAGTGTAGATATTTTCATGTTTAAAGAGATGGCGGTGTAGATATTTCCATATTTATAGAGATAGCGGTGTAGATATTTCCATCTTTCTACAGATGGCAGTGTAGATATTTCCATGTTTATACAGATGGCGGTGTAGATATTTCCATATTTATACAGATGTTTGTGTAGATATTTTCATGTGTATACAGATGGTATTGAAGGTATTTCCATGTTTATACAGATGGTGGTGTAGATATTTCCATGTTTATTCAGATGACTGTGTAGATATTTCCATGTTTTTACAGATGGCAGTGTAGATATTTCAATGTTTACAGAGATGGCACTGTAGATATTTCCATGTTTATACAGATCGCGGTGTAGATATTTCCATGTTTATACAGATAGCGGTGTAAATATTTCCATGTTTTTACAGATATCGGTGTAGATATTTCCATGTTTACATAGATTGTGGTGTAGATATTTCCATCTTTCTACAGATGGCATTGTAGATATTTCCATGTTTATACAGATGGCGGTGTAGATATTTCCATGTTTATATAGATGGTGGTGTAGATATTACCATGTTTATACAGATAGCGGTGTAGATATTTCCATGTTTATACAGATCGTGGTGAAGATATTTCCATGTTTATACAGATCGCGGTGTAGATATTTCCGTGTTTATACAGATCGCGTTGTAGATATTTCCATGTTGATACAGATCGCGGTGTAGATATTTCCATGTTTGTACAGATAGCGGTGTAGATATTTCCATGTTTATACAGATAGCAGTGTAGATATTTCCATGTTTAAAGAGATAGCGGTGTAGGTATTTCCATGTTTATAGACATTGCGGTGTAGATATTTCCATGTTTATGTAGATGGCGTTGTAGATATTTCCATGTTTATACTGATAGCGGTGTTAGTATTTCCACATTTACTCAGATAGCGATGTAGATATTTCCATGTTTATACAGATCGCGGTGCAGATATTTATATGTTTATACAGATGGCATTGAAGATATTTCCTGATTCACACAGATGGCGGTGTAGATGTTTCCATGTTTATACAGAGGGCGGAGTAGTTAGTTCCATGTTTATGGAGATGGCAGTGTAGATATTTTCATGTTTATAGAGATGGCGGTGTAGATATTTCCATGTTTATAGAGATAGCAGTGTAGATATTTACATGTTTATACAGATGGCTGTGTAGATATTTCCATGTGTATACAGATGGCATTGTAGATATTTCCATGTTTATACAGATCGCGGTGTAGATATTTCCATGTTTATACAGATAGCGGTGTAGATATTTCCATGTTTTTACAGATATCGGTGTAGATATTTCCATGTTTACACAGATTGCAGTGTAGATATTTCCATCTTTCTACAGATGGCATTGTAGATATTTCCATGTTTATACAGATGGCGGTGTAGATATTTCCATGTTTATACAGATGGTGATGTAGATATTACCATGTTTATACAGATAGCGGTGTAGATATTTCCATGTTTATACAGATCGTGGTGAAGATATTTCCATGTTTATACAGATCGCGGTGTAGATATTTCCATGTTTATACAGATCGCGGTGTAGATATTTCCATGTTTATACAGATCGCGTTGTAGATATTTCCATGTTTGGACAGATCGCGGTGTAGATATTTCCATGTTTGTACAGATAGCGGTGTAGATATTTCCATGTTTATACAGATAGCGGTGTATTTCCATGTTTAAAGAGATAGCGGTGTAGGTATTTCCATGTTTATAGACATTGCGGTGTAGATATTTCCATGTTTATGTAGATGGCGTTGTAGATATTTCCATGTTTATACCGATAGCGGTGTTGGTATTTCCATGTTTACTCAGATGGCGATGTAGATATTTCCATGTTTATACAGATCGCGGTGCAGATATTTATATCTTTATACAGATGGCATTGTAGATATTTCCTTATTCACACAGATGGCGGTGTAGATGTTTCCATGTTTATACAGATGGCAGAATAGTTAGTTCCATGTTTATGGAGATGGCAGTGTAGATATTTTCATGTTTATAGAGATGGCGTTGTAGATATTTCCAGGTTTATAGAGATAGCAGTGTAGATATTTCCATGTTTATACAGATAGCGGTGTAGATATTTCCATGTTTAAAGAGATAGCGGTGTAGGTATTTCCATGTTTATAGACATTGCTTTGTACATATTTCCATGTTTATGTAGATGGCGTTGTTGATATTTCCATGTTTATATCGATAGCGGTGTTGGTATTTCCACGTTTACTCAGAGAGCGATGTAGATATTTCCATGTTTATACAGATCGCGGTGCAGATATTTATATCTTTATACAGATGGCATTGTAGATATTTCCTTATTCACACAGATGGCGGAGCAGATGTTTCCATGTTTATAAAGATGGCGGAGTAGTTAATTCCATGTTTATGGATATGGCAGTGTAGATATATTCATGTTTATACAGATGGCTGTGTAGATATTTCCATGTGTATACAGATGGCATTGTAGATATTTCCATGTTTATACAGTTGACTGTATAGGTATTTCCATGTTTTTACAGATGGCAGTGCAGATATTTCCATGTTTATAGAGATAGCGGTGTAGATATTTCCATGTGTGTACAGATGGCGGTGTTGATATTTCCATCTATACACAGATGGCCGTGTAGATATTTCCATGTTTATACAGATGGCGGCATAGATATTTCCATGGACATGCAGATGGTGGTGTAGATATTTCCATGTTTATACAGATAGCGGTGTAGATATTTCCATGTTTACACAGATGGTGGTGTAGATATTTCCGTGTTTATACACATGGCGGAGTAGATACTTCCATCTTTATGGAGATGGCAGTGTAGATATTTTCATGTTTATAGAGATGGCGGTGTAGATATTTCCATATTTATAGAGATAGCGGTGTAGATATTTCCATCTTTCTACAGATGGCAGTGTAGATATTTCCATGTTTATACAGATGGTGGTGTAGATATTTCCATATATATACAGATGTCTGTGTAGATATTTCCATGTGTATACAGATGGTATTGAAGGTATTTCCATGTTTATACAGATGGTGGTGTAGATATTTCCATGTTTATTCAGATGACTGTGTAGATATTTCCATGTTTTTACAGATGGCAGTGTAGATATTTCAATGTTTAAAGAGATGGCACTGTAGATATTTCCATGTTTATACAGATCGCGGTGTAGATATTTCCATGTTTATACAGATGGCGGTGTAGATATTTCCATGTTTTTACAGTTATCGGTGTAGATATTTCCATGTTTACAGAGATTGCGGTGTAGGTAATTCCATCTTTCTACAGATGGCATTGTAGATATTTCCATGTTTATACAGATGGCGGTGTAGATATTTCCATGTTTATATAGATGGTGGTGTAGATATTACCATGTTTATACAGATAGCGGTGTAGATATTTCTATGTTTATACAGATCGTGGTGAAGATATTTCCATGTTTATACAGATCGCGGTGTAGATATTTCCATGTTTACACCGATCGCGGTGTATATATTTCCATGTTTGTACAGATAGCGGTGTAGATATTTCCATGTTTATACAGATAGCGGTGTAGATATTTCCATGTTTAAAGAGATAGCGGTGTAGGTATTTCCATGTTTATAGACATTCTGGTGTAGATATTTCCATGTTTATGTAGATGGCGTTGTAAATATTTCCATGTTTATACCGATAGCGGTGTTGGTATTTCCACGTTTACTCAGATAGCGATGTAGATATTTCCATGTTTATACAGATCGCGGTGCAGATATTTATATCTTTGTAGAGATGGCATTGTTGATATTTCCTAATTCACACAGATGGCGGTGTAGATGTTTCCACGTTTACACAGATGGCGGAGTAGTGAGTTCCATGTTTATGGAGATGGCAGTGTAGATATTTTCATGTTTATAGAGATGGCGGTGTAGATATTTCCATGTTTATAGAGATAGCAGTGTAGATATTTCCATGTTTTTACAGATGGCAGTGTAGATATTTCAATGTTTATAGAGATGGCACTGTAGATATTTCCATGTTTATACAGATCGCGGTGTAGATATTTCCATGTTTATACAGATAGCGGTGTAGATATTTCCATGTTTTTACAGATATCGGTGTAGATATTTCCATGTTTACAAAGATTGCGGTGCGGATATTTCCATCTTTCTACAGATGGCATTGTAGATATTTCCGTGTTTATACAGATGGCGGTGTAGATATTTCCATGTTTATATAGATGGTGGTGTAGATATTACCATGTTTATACAGATAGCGGTGTAGATATTTCCATGTTTATACAGATCGTGGTGAAGATATTTTCATGTTTATACAGATCGCGGGGTAGATATTTCCATGTTTATACAGATCGTGGTGTAGATATTTCCATGTTTATACAGATCACGTTGTAGATATTTCCATGTTTGTACAGATCGCGGTGTAGATATTTCCATGTTTGTACAGATAGCGGTGTAGATATTTCCATATTTATAGAGATAGCGGTGTAGATATTTCCATGTTTATACAGATAGCGGTGTAGTTATTTCTATGTTTAAAGAGATAGCGGTGTAGGTATTTCCATGTTTATAGACATTGCGGTGTAGATATTTCCATGTTTAGATGGCGTTGAAGATATTTCCATGTTTATTCCGATAGCGGTGTTGGTATTTCCACGTTTACTCAGATAGCGATGTAGATATTTCCATGTTTATACAGATCGCGGTGCAGATATTTATATCTTTATACAGATGGCATTGCAGATATTTCCATGTTTATAGAGATAGCGGTGTAGATATTTCCATGTTTGTACAGATGGCGGTGTTGATATTTCCATCTATACACAGATGGCCGTGTAGATATTTCCATGTTTATACAGATGGCGGCATAGATATTTCCATGGACATGCAGATGGTGGTGTAGATATTTCCATGTTTATACAGATAGCGGTGTAGATATTTCCATGTTTACACAGATGGTGGTGTAGATATTTCCATATTTATACAGATGTCTGTGTAGATATTTCCATGTGTATACAGATGGTATTGAAGGTATTTCCATGTTTATACAGATGGTGGTGTAGATATTTCCATGTTTATTCAGATGACTGTGTAGGTATTTCCATGTTTTTACAGATGGCAGTGTAGATATTTCAATGTTTATAGAGATGGCACTGTAGATATTTCCATGTTTATACAGATCGCGGTGTAGATATTTCCATGTTTTTAAAGATATCGGTGTAGATATTTCCATGTTTACACAGAATGCGGTGTAGATATTTCCATCTTTCTACAGATGGCATTGTAGATATTTCCATGTTTATACAGATGGCGGTGTAGATATTTCCATGTTTATATAGATGGTGGTGTAGATATTACCATGTTTATACAGATAGCGGTGTAGATATTTCCATGTTTATACAGATCGTGGTGAAGATATTTCCATGTTTATACAGATCGCGGTGTAGATATTTCCATGTTTATACAGATCGCGGTGTAGATATTTCCATGTTTATACAGATCGCATTGTAGATATTTCCATGTTTATACAGATTGCGGTGTAGATATTTCCATGTTTGTACAGATAGCGGTGTAGATATTTCCATGTTTATACAGATAGCGGTGTAGATATTTCCATGTTTAAAGAGATAGCGGTGTAGGTATTTCCATGTTTATAGACATTGCGGTGTAGATATTTCCATGTTTATGTAGATGGCGTTGTAGATATTTCCATGTTTATACCGATAGCGGTGTTGGTATTTCCACGTTTACTCAGATAGCGATGTAGATATTTCCATGTTTATACCGATAGCGGTGTTGGTATTTCCACGTTTATTCAGATAGCGATGTAGATATTTCCATGTTTATACAGATCGCGGTGCAGATATTTATATCTTTATACAGATGGCATTGTAGATATTTCCTTATTCACACAGATGGCGGTGTAGATATTTCCATGTTTATACAGATGGCGGAGTTGTTAGTTCCATGTTTATGGAGATGGCAGTGTAGATAATTTCATGTTTATAGAGATGGCGGTGTAGATATTTCCATGTTTATAGAGATAGCAGTGTAGATATTTACATGTTTATACAGATGGCTGTGTAGATATTTCCATGTGTATACAGATGGCATTGTAGATATTTCCATGTTTATACAGATGACTGTATAGGTATTTCCATGTTTTTACAGATGGCAGTGCAGATATTTCCATGTTTATAGAGATAGCGGTGTAGATATTTCCATGTTTGTACAGATGGCGGTGTTGATATTTCCATCTATACACAGATGGCCGTGTAGATATTTCCATGTTTATACAGATGGCGGCATAGATATTTCCATGGACATGCAGATGGTGGTGTAGATATTTCCATGTTTATACAGATAGCGGTGTAGATATTTCCATGTTTACACAGATGGTGGTGTAGATATTTCCGTGTTTATACACATGGCGGAGTAGATACTTCCATCTTTATGGAGATGGCAGTGTAGATATTTTCATGTTTATAGAGATGGCGGTGTAGATATTTCCATATTTATAGAGATAGCGGTGTAGATATTTGCATCTTTCTACAGATGGCAGTGTAGATATTTCCATGTTTATACAGCTGGCGCTGTAGATATTTCCATATTTATACAGATGTCTGTGTAGATATTTCCATGTGTATAGAGATGGTATTGAAGGTATTTCCATGTTTATACAGATGGTGTTGTAGATATTTCCATGTTTATTCAGATGACTGTGTAGATATTTCCATGTTTTTACAGATGGCAGTGTAGATATTTCAATGTTTATAGAGATGGCACTGTAGATATTTCCATGTTTATACAGATCACGGTGTAGATATTTCCATGTTTATACATATAGCGGTGTAGATATTTCCATGTTTTTACAGATATCGGTGTAGATATTTCCATGTTTACACAGATGGCGGTGTAGATATTTCCATCTTTCTACAGATGGCATTGTAGATATTTCCATGTTTATACAGATGGCGGTGTAGATATTTCCATGTTTATATAGATGGTGGTGTAGCTATTCCCATGTTTATACAGATAGCGGTGTAGATATTTCCATGTTTATACAGATCGTGGTGAAGATATTTCCATGTTTATACAGATCGCGGTGTAGATATTTCCATGTTTATACAGATCGCGGTGTAGATATTTCCATGTTTATACAGATCGCGTTGTAGATATTTCCATGTTTATACAGATCGCGGTGTAGATATTTCCATGTTTGTACAGATAGCGGTGTAGATATTTCCATGTTTATACAGATAGCGGTGTAGATATTTCCATGTTTAAAGAGATAGCGGTGTAGGTATTTCCATGTTTATAGACATTGCGGTGTAGATATTTCCATGTTTATGTAGATGGCGTTGTAGATATTTCCATGTTTATACTGATAGCGGTGTTGGTATTTCCACGTTTACTCAGATAGCGATGTAGATATTTCCATGTTTATACAGATCGCGGTGCAGATATTTATATCTTTATACACATGGCATTGTAGATATTTCCTTATTCACACAGATGGCGGTGTAGATGTTTCCATGTTTATACAGATGCCGGAGTAGTTAGTTCCATGTTTATGGAGATGGCAGTGTAGATATTTTCATGTTTATAGAGATGGCGGTGTAGATATTTCCATGTTTATAGACATAGCAGTGTAGATATTTACATGTTTAAACAGATGGCTGTGTAGATATTTCCATGTGTATACAGATGGCATTGTAGATATTTCCATGTTTATACAGATGACTGTATAGGTATTTCCATGTTTTTACAGATGGCAGTGCAGATATTTCCATGTTTATAGAGATAGCGGTGTAGATATTTCCATGTTTGTACAGATGGCGGTGTTGATATTTCCATCTATACACAGATGGCCGTGTAGATATTTCCATGTTTATACCGATGGCGGCATAGGTATTTCCATGGACATGCAGATGGTGGTGTAGATATTTCCATGTTTATACAGATAGCGGTGTAGATATTTCCATGTTTACACAGATGGTGGTGTAGATATTTCCATATTTATACAGATGTCTGTGTAGATATTTCCATGTGTATACAGATGGTATTGAAGTTATTTCCATGTTTATACAGATGGTGGTGTAGATATTTCCATGTTTATTCAGATGACTGTGTAGATATTTCCATGTTTTTACAGATGGCAGTGTAGATATTTCAGTGTTTATAGAGATGGCACTGTATATATTTCCATGTTTATACAGATCGCGGTGTAGATATTTCCATGTTTTTACAGATATCGGTGTAGATATTTCCATGTTTACACAGACTGCGGTGTAGATATTTCCATCTTTCTACAGATGGCATTGTAGATATTTCCATGTTTATACAGATGGCGGTGTAGATATTTCCATGTTTATATAGATGGCGGTGTAGATATTACCATGTTTATACAGATAGCGGTGTAGATATTTCCATGTTTATACAGATCGTGGTGAAGATATTTCCATGTTTATACAGATCGCGGTGTAGATATTTCCATGTTTATACAGATCGCGGTGTAGATATTTCCATGTTTATACAGATCGCGGTGTAGATATTTCCATGTTTATACAGATTGCGGTGTAGATATTTCCATGTTTGTACAGATAGCGGTGTAGATATTTCCATGTTTGTACAGATAGCGGTGTAGATATTTCCATGTTTACAGAGATTGCGGTGTAGATATTTCCATCTTTCTACAGATGGCATTGTAGAAATTTCCATGTTTATACAGATAGCGGTGTAGATATTTCCATGTTTATACAGATAGCGGTGTAGATATTTCCATGTTTATACAGATCGCGGTGAAGATATTTCCATGTTTATACAGATCACGGTGTAGATATTTCCATGTTTGTACAGATAGCGGTGTAGATATTTCCATGTTTATACAGATAGCGGTGTAGATATTTCCATGTTTAAAGAGATAGCGTTGTAGGTATTTCCATGTTTATAGACATTGCGGTGTAGATATTTCCATGTTTATGTAGATGGCGTTGTAGATATTTCCATGTTTATACCGATAGCGGTGTTGGTATTTCCACGTTTACTCAGATAGCAATGTAGATATTTCCATGTTTATACAGATCGCGGTGCAGATATTTATATCTTTATACAGATGGCATTGTAGATATTTCCTTATTCACACAGATGGCGGAGTAGATGTTTCCATGTTTATAAAGATGGCGGAGTAGTTAATTCCATGTTTATGGAGATGGCAGTGTAGATATTTTCATGTTTATAGAGATGGCGGTGTAGATATTTCCATGTTTGTAGAGATAGCAGTGTAGATATTTACATGTTTATACAGATGGCTGTGTAGATATTTCCATGTGTATACAGATGGCATTGTAGATATTTCCATGTTTATACAGATGACTGTATAGGTATTTCCATGTTTTTACAGATGGCAGTGCAGATATTTCCATGTTTATAGAGATAGCGGTGTAGATATTTCCATGTTTGTACAGATGGCGGTGTTGATATTTCCATCTATACACAGATGGCCGTGTAGATATTTCCATGTTTATACAGATGGCGGCATAGATATTTCCATGGACATGCAGATGGTGGTGTAGATATTTCCATGTTTATACAGATAGCGGTGTAGATATTTCCATGTTTACACAGATGGTGGTGAGGATATTTCCATATTTATACAGATGTCTGTGTAGATATTTCCATGTGTATACAGATGGTATTGAAGGTATTTCCATGTTTATACAGATGGTGGTGTAGATATTTCCATGTTTATTCAGATGACTGTGTAGGTATTTCCATGTTTTTACAGATGGCAGTGTAGATATTTCAATGTTTATAGAGATGGCACTGTAGATATTTCCATGTTTATACAGATCGCGGTGTAGATATTTCCATGTTTTTAAAGATATCGGTGTAGATATTTCCATGTTTACACAGAATGCGGTGTAGATATTTCCATCTTTCTACAGATGGCATTGTAGATATTTCCATGTTTATACAGATGGCGGTGTAGATATTTCCATGTTTATATAGATGGTGGTGTAGATATTACCATGTTTATACAGATAGCGGTGTAGATATTTCCATGTTTATACAGATCGTGGTGAAGATATTTCCATGTTTATACAGATCGCGGTGTAGATATTTCCATGTTTATACAGATCGCGGTGTAGATATTTCCATGTTTATACAGATCGCATTGTAGATATTTCCATGTTTATACAGATTGCGGTGTAGATATTTCCATGTTTGTACAGATAGCGGTGTAGATATTTCCATGTTTATACAGATAGCGGTGTAGATATTTCCATGTTTAAAGAGATAGCGGTGTAGGTATTTCCATGTTTATAGACATTGCGGTGTAGATATTTCCATGTTTATGTAGATGGCGTTGTAGATATTTCCATGTTTATACCGATAGCGGTGTTGGTATTTCCACGTTTACTCAGATAGCGATGTAGATATTTCCATGTTTATACCGATAGCGGTGTTGGTATTTCCACGTTTATTCAGATAGCGATGTAGATATTTCCATGTTTATACAGATCGCGGTGCAGATATTTATATCTTTATACAGATGGCATTGTAGATATTTCCTTATTCACACAGATGGCGGTGTAGATATTTCCATGTTTATACAGATGGCGGAGTTGTTAGTTCCATGTTTATGGAGATGGCAGTGTAGATAATTTCATGTTTATAGAGATGGCGGTGTAGATATTTCCATGTTTATAGAGATAGCAGTGTAGATATTTACATGTTTATACAGATGGCTGTGTAGATATTTCCATGTGTATACAGATGGCATTGTAGATATTTCCATGTTTATACAGATGACTGTATAGGTATTTCCATGTTTTTACAGATGGCAGTGCAGATATTTCCATGTTTATAGAGATAGCGGTGTAGATATTTCCATGTTTGTACAGATGGCGGTGTTGATATTTCCATCTATACACAGATGGCCGTGTAGATATTTCCATGTTTATACAGATGGCGGCATAGATATTTCCATGGACATGCAGATGGTGGTGTAGATATTTCCATGTTTATACAGATAGCGGTGTAGATATTTCCATGTTTACACAGATGGTGGTGTAGATATTTCCGTGTTTATACACATGGCGGAGTAGATACTTCCATCTTTATGGAGATGGCAGTGTAGATATTTTCATGTTTATAGAGATGGCGGTGTAGATATTTCCATATTTATAGAGATAGCGGTGTAGATATTTGCATCTTTCTACAGATGGCAGTGTAGATGTTTCCATGTTTATACAGCTGGCGCTGTAGATATTTCCATATTTATACAGATGTCTGTGTAGATATTTCCATGTGTATAGAGATGGTATTGAAGGTATTTCCATGTTTATACAGATGGTGTTGTAGATATTTCCATGTTTATTCAGATGACTGTGTAGATATTTCCATGTTTTTACAGATGGCAGTGTAGATATTTCAATGTTTATAGAGATGGCACTGTAGATATTTCCATGTTTATACAGATCACGGTGTAGATATTTCCATGTTTATACATATAGCGGTGTAGATATTTCCATGTTTTTACAGATATCGGTGTAGATATTTCCATGTTTACACAGATGGCGGTGTAGATATTTCCATCTTTCTACAGATGGCATTGTAGATATTTCCATGTTTATACAGATGGCGGTGTAGATATTTCCATGTTTATATAGATGGTGGTGTAGCTATTCCCATGTTTATACAGATAGCGGTGTAGATATTTCCATGTTTATACAGATCGTGGTGAAGATATTTCCATGTTTATACAGATCGCGGTGTAGATATTTCCATGTTTATACAGATCGCGGTGTAGATATTTCCATGTTTATACAGATCGCGTTGTAGATATTTCCATGTTTATACAGATCGCGGTGTAGATATTTCCATGTTTGTACAGATAGCGGTGTAGATATTTCCATGTTTATACAGATAGCGGTGTAGATATTTCCATGTTTAAAGAGATAGCGGTGTAGGTATTTCCATGTTTATAGACATTGCGGTGTAGATATTTCCATGTTTATGTAGATGGCGTTGTAGATATTTCCATGTTTATACTGATAGCGGTGTTGGTATTTCCACGTTTACTCAGATAGCGATGTAGATATTTCCATGTTTATACAGATCGCGGTGCAGATATTTATATCTTTATACACATGGCATTGTAGATATTTCCTTATTCACACAGATGGCGGTGTAGATGTTTCCATGTTTATACAGATGCCGGAGTAGTTAGTTCCATGTTTATGGAGATGGCAGTGTAGATATTTTCATGTTTATAGAGATGGCGGTGTAGATATTTCCATGTTTATAGACATAGCAGTGTAGATATTTACATGTTTAAACAGATGGCTGTGTAGATATTTCCATGTGTATACAGATGGCATTGTAGATATTTCCATGTTTATACAGATGACTGTATAGGTATTTCCATGTTTTTACAGATGGCAGTGCAGATATTTCCATGTTTATAGAGATAGCGGTGTAGATATTTCCATGTTTGTACAGATGGCGGTGTTGATATTTCCATCTATACACAGATGGCCGTGTAGATATTTCCATGTTTATACCGATGGCGGCATAGGTATTTCCATGGACATGCAGATGGTGGTGTAGATATTTCCATGTTTATACAGATAGCGGTGTAGATATTTCCATGTTTACACAGATGGTGGTGTAGATATTTCCATATTTATACAGATGTCTGTGTAGATATTTCCATGTGTATACAGATGGTATTGAAGTTATTTCCATGTTTATACAGATGGTGGTGTAGATATTTCCATGTTTATTCAGATGACTGTGTAGATATTTCCATGTTTTTACAGATGGCAGTGTAGATATTTCAGTGTTTATAGAGATGGCACTGTATATATTTCCATGTTTATACAGATCGCGGTGTAGATATTTCCATGTTTTTACAGATATCGGTGTAGATATTTCCATGTTTACACAGACTGCGGTGTAGATATTTCCATCTTTCTACAGATGGCATTGTAGATATTTCCATGTTTATACAGATGGCGGTGTAGATATTTCCATGTTTATATAGATGGCGGTGTAGATATTACCATGTTTATACAGATAGCGGTGTAGATATTTCCATGTTTATACAGATCGTGGTGAAGATATTTCCATGTTTATACAGATCGCGGTGTAGATATTTCCATGTTTATACAGATCGCGGTGTAGATATTTCCATGTTTATACAGATCGCGGTGTAGATATTTCCATGTTTATACAGATTGCGGTGTAGATATTTCCATGTTTGTACAGATAGCGGTGTAGATATTTCCATGTTTGTACAGATAGCGGTGTAGATATTTCCATGTTTACAGAGATTGCGGTGTAGATATTTCCATCTTTCTACAGATGGCATTGTAGAAATTTCCATGTTTATACAGATAGCGGTGTAGATATTTCCATGTTTATACAGATAGCGGTGTAGATATTTCCATGTTTATACAGATCGCGGTGAAGATATTTCCATGTTTATACAGATCACGGTGTAGATATTTCCATGTTTGTACAGATAGCGGTGTAGATATTTCCATGTTTATACAGATAGCGGTGTAGATATTTCCATGTTTAAAGAGATAGCGTTGTAGGTATTTCCATGTTTATAGACATTGCGGTGTAGATATTTCCATGTTTATGTAGATGGCGTTGTAGATATTTCCATGTTTATACCGATAGCGGTGTTGGTATTTCCACGTTTACTCAGATAGCAATGTAGATATTTCCATGTTTATACAGATCGCGGTGCAGATATTTATATCTTTATACAGATGGCATTGTAGATATTTCCTTATTCACACAGATGGCGGAGTAGATGTTTCCATGTTTATAAAGATGGCGGAGTAGTTAATTCCATGTTTATGGAGATGGCAGTGTAGATATTTTCATGTTTATAGAGATGGCGGTGTAGATATTTCCATGTTTGTAGAGATAGCAGTGTAGATATTTACATGTTTATACAGATGGCTGTGTAGATATTTCCATGTGTATACAGATGGCATTGTAGATATTTCCATGTTTATACAGATGACTGTATAGGTATTTCCATGTTTTTACAGATGGCAGTGCAGATATTTCCATGTTTATAGAGATAGCGGTGTAGATATTTCCATGTTTGTACAGATGGCGGTGTTGATATTTCCATCTATACACAGATGGCCGTGTAGATATTTCCATGTTTATACAGATGGCGGCATAGATATTTCCATGGACATGCAGATGGTGGTGTAGATATTTCCATGTTTATACAGATAGCGGTGTAGATATTTCCATGTTTACACAGATGGTGGTGAGGATATTTCCATATTTATACAGATGTCTGTGTAGATATTTCCATGTGTATACAGATGGTATTGAAGGTATTTCCATGTTTATACAGATGGTGGTATAGATATTTCCATGTTTATTAAGATGACTGTGTAGACATTTCCATGTTTTTACAGATGGCAGTGTAGATATTTCAATGTTTATAGAGATGGCAGTGTAGATATTTCCATGTTTATACAGATCGCGGTGTAGATATTTCCATGTTTTTACAGATATCGGTGTAGATATTTCCATGTTTACACAGATTGCGGTGTAGATATTTCCATCTTTCTACAGATGGCATTGTAGATATTTCCATGTTTATTCAGATGTCGGTGTAGATATTTCCATGTTTATATAGATGGTGGTGTAGATATTACCATGTTTATACAGATAGCGGTGTAGATATTTCCATGTTTATACAGATCGTGGTGAAGATATTTCCATGTTTATACAGATCGCGGTGTAGATATTTCCATGTTTATACAGATCGCGGTGTAGATATTTCCATGTTTATACAGATCGTGTTGTAGATATTTCCATGTTTATACAGATTGCGGTGTAGATATTTCCATGTTTGTAGAGATAGCGGTGTAGATATTTCCATGTTCATACTGATAGTGGTGTAGATATTTCCATGTTTAAAGAGATGGCGGTGTAGGTATTTCCATGTTTATAGACATTGCGGTGTAGATATTTCCATGTTTATGTAGATGGCGTTGTAGATATTTCCATGTTTATACCGATAGCGGTGTTGGTATTTCCACGTTTACTCAGATAGCGATGTAGATATTTCCATGTTTATACAGATCCCGGTGCAGATATTTATATCTTTATACAGATGGCATTGTAGATATTTCCTAATTCACACAGATGGCGGTGTAGATGTTTCCATGTTTATACAGATGGCGGAGTAGTTAGTTCCATGTTTATGGAGATGGCAGTGTAGATATTTTCATGTTTATAGAGATGGCAGTGTAGATATTTCCATGTTTATAGAGATAGCAGTGTAGATATTTACTTGTTAGAGAGATGGCTGTGTAGATATTTCCATGAGTATTCAGATGGCATTGTAGATATTTCCATGTTTATACAGATGACTGTATAGGTATTTCCATGTTTTTACAGATGGCAGTGCAGATATTTCCATGTTTATAGAGATAGCGGTGTAGATATTTCCATGTTTGTACAGATGGCGGTGTTGATATTTCCATCTATACACAGATGGCCGTGTAGATATTTCCATGTTTATACAGATGGCGGCAAAGATATTTCCATGGACATGCAGATGGTGGTGTAGATATTTCCATGTTTATACAGATAGCGGTGTAGATATTTCCATGTTTCTACACATGGCAGTGTAGATATTTCCATGTTTATACAGATGGCGGCATAGATATTTCCATGGACATGCAGATGGTGTAGATATTTCCATGTTTATACAGATAGCAGTGTAGATATTTCCATCTTTCTACAGATGGCAGTGTAGATATTTCCATGTTTATACAGATGGCGGTGTAGATATTTCCATATTTATACAGATGTCTGTGTAGATATTTCCATGTGTATACAGATGGTATTGAAGGTATTTCCATGTTTATACAGATGGTGGTGTAGATATTTCCATGTTTATTCAGATGACTGTGTAGATATTTCCATGTTTTTACAGATGGCAGGGTAGATATTTCAATGTATATAGAGATGGCACTGTAGATATTTCCATGTTTATACAGATCGCGGTGTAGATATTTCCATGTTTATACCGATAGCGGTGTAGATATTTCCATGTTTTTACAGATATCGGTGTAGATATTTCCATGTTTACACAGATTGCGGTGTAGATATTTCCATCTTTCTACAGATGGCATTGTAGATATTTCCATGTTTATACAGATGGCGGTGTAGATATTTCCATGTTTATATAGATGGTGGTGTAGATATTACCATGTTTATACAGATGGCGGTGTAGATATTTCCATGTTTATACAGATCGTGGTGAAGATATTTCCATGTTTATACATATCGCGGTGTAGATATTTCCATGTTTATACAGATCGCGGTGTAGATATTTCCATGTTTATACAGATCGCGGTGCAGATATTTATATCTTTATACAGATGGCATTGTAGATATTTCCTTATTCACACAGATGGCGGTGTAGATGTTTCCATGTTTATACAGATGGCGGAGTAGTTAGTTCCATGTTTATGGAGATGGCAGTGTAGATATTTTCATGTTTATAGAGATGGCGGTGTAGATATTTCCATGTTTATAGAGATAGCAGTGTAGATATTTACATGTTTATTCAGATGGCATTGTAGAAATTTCCATGTTTATACAGATGACTGTATAGGTATTTCCATGTTTTTACAGATGGCAGTGCAGATATTTCCATCTTTATAGAGAGAGCGGTGTAGATATTTCCATGTTTGTACAGATGGCGGTGTTGATATTTCCATCTATACACAGATGGCCGTGTAGATATTTCCATGTTTATACAGATGGCGGCATAGATATTTCCATGGACATGCAGATGGTGGTGTAGATATTTCCATGTTTATACAGATAGCGGTGTAGATATTTCCATGTTTACACAGATGGTGGTGTAGATATTTCCGTGTTTATACACATGGTGGAGTAGATACTTTCATCTTTATGGGGATGGCAGTGTAGATATTTTCATGTTTATAGAGATGGCGGTGTAGATATTTCCATATTTATAGAGATAGAGGTGTAGATATTTCCATCTTTCTACAGATGTCTGTGTAGATATTTCCATGTGTATACAGATGGTATTGAAGGTATTTCCATGTTTATACAGATGGTGGTGTAGATAATTCCATGTTTATTCAGATGACTGTGTAGATATTTCCATGTTTTTACAGATGGCAGTGTAGATATTTCAATGTTTATAGAGATGGCACTGTAGATATTTCCATGTTTATACAGATCTCGGTGTAGATATTTCCACGTTTATACAGATAGCGGTGTAGATATTTCCATGTTTTTACAGATATCGGTGTAGATATTTCCATGTTTACACAGATTGCGGTGTAGATATTTCCATCTTTCTACAGATGGCATTGTAGATATTTCCATGTTTATACAGATGGCGGTGTAGATATTTCCATGTTTATATAGATGGTGGTTTAGATATTACCATGTTTATACACATAACGGTGTAGATATTTCCATGTTTATACAGATTGTGGTGAAGATATTTCCATGTTTATACAGATCGCGGTGTAGATATTTCCATGTTTATACAGATCGCGTTGTAGATATTTCCATTTTTATACAGATCGCGGTGTAGATATTTCCATGTTTGTATAGATAGCGGTGTAGATATTTCCATGTTTATACAGATAGCGGTGTAGATATTTCCATGTTTAAAGAGATAGCGGTGTAGGGATTTCCATGTTTATAGACATTGCGGTGTAGATATTTCCATGTTTATGTAGATGGCGTTGTAGATATTTCCATGTTTATACCGATAGCGGTGTTGGTATTTCCACGTTTACTCAGATAGCGATGTAGATATTTCCATGTTTATACATATCGCGGTGCAGATATTTATATGTTTATACAGATGGCATTGTAGATATTTCCTTATTCACACAGATGGCGGTGTAGAAGTTTCCATGTTTATACAGATGGCGGAGTAGTTAGTTCCATGTTTATGGAGATGGCAGTGTAGATATTTTCATGTTTATAGAGATGGCGGTGTAGATATTTCCATGTTTATAGAGATAGCAGTGTAGATATTTACATGTTTATACAGATGGCTGTGTAGATATTTCCATGAGTATTCAGATGGCATTGTAGATATTACCATGTTTATACAGATGACTCTATAGGTATTTCCATGTTTTTACAGATGGCAGTGCAGATATTTCCATGTTTATAGAGATAGAGGTGTAGATATTTCCATGTTTGTACAGATGGCGGTGTTGATATTTCCATCTATACACAGATGTCCGTGTAGATATTTCCATGTTTATACAGATGGCGGCATAGATATTTCCATGGACATGCAGATGGTGGTGTAGATATTTCCATGTTTATACAGATAGCGGTGTAGATATTTCCATCTTTCTACAGATGGCAGTGTAGATATTTCCATGTTTATACAGATGGCGGTGTAGATATTTCCATATTTATACAGATGTCTGTGTAGATATTTCCATGTGTATACAGATGGTATTGAAGGTATTTCCATGTTTATACAGATGGTGGTGTAGATATTTCCATGTTTATTCAGATGACTGTGTAGATATTTCCAAGTTTTTACAGATGGCAGTGTAGATATTTCAATGTTTATAGAGATGGCGTTGTAGATATTTCCATGTTTATACAGATCGCGGTGTAGATATTTCCATGTTTATACATATAGCGGTGTAGATATTTCCATGTTTGTACAGATATCGGTGTAGATATTTCCATGTTTACACAGATTGCGGTGTAGATATTTCCATCTTTCTGCAGATGGCATTGTAGATATTTCCATGTTTATAGAGATGGCGGTGTAGATATTTCCATGTTTATATAGATGGTGGTGTAGATATTACCATGTTTATACAGATAGCGGTGTAGATATTTCCATGTTTATACAGATTGTGGTGAAGATATTTCCATGTTTATACAGATCGCGGTGTAGATATTCCCATGTTTATACAGATCGCGTTGTAGATATTTCCATTTTTATACAGATCGCGGGGTAGATATTTCCATGTTTGTGCAGATAGCGGTGTAGATATTTCCATGTTTGTACAGATAGCGGTGTAGATATTTCCATGTTTACAGAGATTGCGGTGTAGATATTTCCATCTTTCTACAGATGGCATTGTAGAAATTTCCATGTTTATACAGATAGCGGTGTAGATATTTCCATGTTTATACAGATAGCGGTGTAGATATTTCCATGTTTATACAGATCGCGGTGAAGATATTTCCATGTTTATACAGATCACGGTGTAGATATTTCCATGTTTGTACAGATAGCGGTGTAGATATTTCCATGTTTATACAGATAGCGGTGTAGATATTTCCATGTTTAAAGAGATAGCGTTGTAGGTATTTCCATGTTTATAGACATTGCGGTGTAGATATTTCCATGTTTATACCGATAGCGGTGTTGGTATTTCCACGTTTACTCAGATAGCAATGTAGATATTTCCATGTTTATACAGATCGCGGTGCAGATATTTATATCTTTATACAGATGGCATTGTAGATATTTCCTTATTCACACAGATGGCGGAGTAGATGTTTCCATGTTTATAAAGATGGCGGAGTAGTTAATTCCATGTTTATGGAGATGGCAGTGTAGATATTTTCATGTTTATAGAGATGGCGGTGTAGATATTTCCATGTTTGTAGAGATAGCAGTGTAGATATTTACATGTTTATACAGATGGCTGTGTAGATATTTCCATGTGTATACAGATGGCATTGTAGATATTTCCATGTTTATACAGATGACTGTATAGGTATTTCCATGTTTTTACAGATGGCAGTGCAGATATTTCCATGTTTATAGAGATAGCGGTGTAGATATTTCCATGTTTGTACAGATGGCGGTGTTGATATTTCCATCTATACACAGATGGCCGTGTAGATATTTCCATGTTTATACAGATGGCGGCATAGATATTTCCATGGACATGCGGATGGTGGTGTAGATATTTCCATGTTTATACAGATAGCGGTGTAGATATTTCCATGTTTACACAGATGGTGGTGAGGATATTTCCATATTTATACAGATGTCTGTGTAGATATTTCCATGTGTATACAGATGGTATTGAAGGTATTTCCATGTTTATACAGATGGTGGTATAGATATTTCCATGTTTATTAAGATGACTGTGTAGACATTTCCATGTTTTTACAGATGGCAGTGTAGATATTTCAATGTTTATAGAGATGGCAGTGTAGATATTTCCATGTTTATACAGATCGCGGTGTAGATATTTCCATGTTTTTACAGATATCGGTGTAGATATTTCCATGTTTACACAGATTGCGGTGTAGATATTTCCATCTTTCTACAGATGGCATTGTAGATATTTCCATGTTTATTCAGATGTCGGTGTAGATATTTCCATGTTTATATAGATGGTGGTGTAGATATTACCATGTTTATACAGATAGCGGTGTAGATATTTCCATGTTTATACAGATCGTGGTGAAGATATTTCCATGTTTATACAGATCGCGGTGTAGATATTTCCATGTTTATACAGATCGCGGTGTAGATATTTCCATGTTTATACAGATCGTGTTGTAGATATTTCCATGTTTATACAGATTGCGGTGTAGATATTTCCATGTTTGTAGAGATAGCGGTGTAGATATTTCCATGTTCATACTGATAGTGGTGTAGATATTTCCATGTTTAAAGAGATGGCGGTGTAGGTATTTCCATGTTTATAGACATTGCGGTGTAGATATTTCCATGTTTATGTAGATGGCGTTGTAGATATTTCCATGTTTATACCGATAGCGGTGTTGGTATTTCCACGTTTACTCAGATAGCGATGTAGATATTTCCATGTTTATACAGATCCCGGTGCAGATATTTATATCTTTATACAGATGGCATTGTAGATATTTCCTAATTCACACAGATGGCGGTGTAGATGTTTCCATGTTTATACAGATGGCGGAGTAGTTAGTTCCATGTTTATGGAGATGGCAGTGTAGATATTTTCATGTTTATAGAGATGGCAGTGTAGATATTTCCATGTTTATAGAGATAGCAGTGTAGATATTTACTTGTTAGAGAGATGGCTGTGTAGATATTTCCATGAGTATTCAGATGGCATTGTAGATATTTCCATGTTTATACAGATGACTGTATAGGTATTTCCATGTTTTTACAGATGGCAGTGCAGATATTTCCATGTTTATAGAGATAGCGGTGTAGATATTTCCATGTTTGTACAGATGGCGGTGTTGATATTTCCATCTATACACAGATGGCCGTGTAGATATTTCCATGTTTATACAGATGGCGGCAAAGATATTTCCATGGACATGCAGATGGTGGTGTAGATATTTCCATGTTTATACAGATAGCGGTGTAGATATTTCCATGTTTCTACACATGGCAGTGTAGATATTTCCATGTTTATACAGATGGCGGCATAGATATTTCCATGGACATGCAGATGGTGTAGATATTTCCATGTTTATACAGATAGCAGTGTAGATATTTCCATCTTTCTACAGATGGCAGTGTAGATATTTCCATGTTTATACAGATGGCGGTGTAGATATTTCCATATTTATACAGATGTCTGTGTAGATATTTCCATGTGTATACAGATGGTATTGAAGGTATTTCCATGTTTATACAGATGGTGGTGTAGATATTTCCATGTTTATTCAGATGACTGTGTAGATATTTCCATGTTTTTACAGATGGCAGGGTAGATATTTCAATGTATATAGAGATGGCACTGTAGATATTTCCATGTTTATACAGATCGCGGTGTAGATATTTCCATGTTTATACCGATAGCGGTGTAGATATTTCCATGTTTTTACAGATATCGGTGTAGATATTTCCATGTTTACACAGATTGCGGTGTAGATATTTCCATCTTTCTACAGATGGCATTGTAGATATTTCCATGTTTATACAGATGGCGGTGTAGATATTTCCATGTTTATATAGATGGTGGTGTAGATATTACCATGTTTATACAGATGGCGGTGTAGATATTTCCATGTTTATACAGATCGTGGTGAAGATATTTCCATGTTTATACATATCGCGGTGTAGATATTTCCATGTTTATACAGATCGCGGTGTAGATATTTCCATGTTTATACAGATCGCGGTGCAGATATTTATATCTTTATACAGATGGCATTGTAGATATTTCCTTATTCACACAGATGGCGGTGTAGATGTTTCCATGTTTATACAGATGGCGGAGTAGTTAGTTCCATGTTTATGGAGATGGCAGTGTAGATATTTTCATGTTTATAGAGATGGCGGTGTAGATATTTCCATGTTTATAGAGATAGCAGTGTAGATATTTACATGTTTATTCAGATGGCATTGTAGATATTTCCATGTTTATACAGATGACTGTATAGGTATTTCCATGTTTTTACAGATGGCAGTGCAGATATTTCCATCTTTATAGAGAGAGCGGTGTAGATATTTCCATGTTTGTACAGATGGCGGTGTTGATATTTCCATCTATACACAGATGGCCGTGTAGATATTTCCATGTTTATACAGATGGCGGCATAGATATTTCCATGGACATGCAGATGGTGGTGTAGATATTTCCATGTTTATACAGATAGCGGTGTAGATATTTCCATGTTTACACAGATGGTGGTGTAGATATTTCCGTGTTTATACACATGGTGGAGTAGATACTTTCATCTTTATGGGGATGGCAGTGTAGATATTTTCATGTTTATAGAGATGGCGGTGTAGATATTTCCATATTTATAGAGATAGAGGTGTAGATATTTCCATCTTTCTACAGATGTCTGTGTAGATATTTCCATGTGTATACAGATGGTATTGAAGGTATTTCCATGTTTATACAGATGGTGGTGTAGATAATTCCATGTTTATTCAGATGACTGTGTAGATATTTCCATGTTTTTACAGATGGCAGTGTAGATATTTCAATGTTTATAGAGATGGCACTGTAGATATTTCCATGTTTATACAGATCACGGTGTAGATATTTCCACGTTTATACAGATAGCGGTGTAGATATTTCCATGTTTTTACAGATATCGGTGTAGATATTTCCATGTTTACACAGATTGCGGTGTAGATATTTCCATCTTTCTACAGATGGCATTGTAGATATTTCCATGTTTATACAGATGGCGGTGTAGATATTTCCATGTTTATATAGATGGTGGTTTAGATATTACCATGTTTATACACATAACGGTGTAGATATTTCCATGTTTATACAGATTGTGGTGAAGATATTTCCATGTTTATACAGATCGCGGTGTAGATATTTCCATGTTTATACAGATCGCGTTGTAGATATTTCCATTTTTATACAGATCGCGGGGTAGATATTTCCATGTTTGTATAGATAGCGGTGTAGATATTTCCATGTTTATACAGATAGCGGTGTAGATATTTCCATGTTTAAAGAGATAGCGGTGTAGGGATTTCCATGTTTATAGACATTGCGGTGTAGATATTTCCATGTTTATGTAGATGGCGTTGTAGATATTTCCATGTTTATACCGATAGCGGTGTTGGTATTTCCACGTTTACTCAGATAGCGATGTAGATATTTCCATGTTTATACATATCGCGGTGCAGATATTTATATGTTTATACAGATGGCATTGTAGATATTTCCTTATTCACACAGATGGCGGTGTAGAAGTTTCCATGTTTATACAGATGGCGGAGTAGTTAGTTCCATGTTTATGGAGATGGCAGTGTAGATATTTTCATGTTTATAGAGATGGCGGTGTAGATATTTCCATGTTTATAGAGATAGCAGTGTAGATATTTACATGTTTATACAGATGGCTGTGTAGATATTTCCATGAGTATTCAGATGGCATTGTAGATATTACCATGTTTATACAGATGACTCTATAGGTATTTCCATGTTTTTACAGATGGCAGTGCAGATATTTCCATGTTTATAGAGATAGAGGTGTAGATATTTCCATGTTTGTACAGATGGCGGTGTTGATATTTCCATCTATACACAGATGTCCGTGTAGATATTTCCATGTTTATACAGATGGCGGCATAGATATTTCCATGGACATGCAGATGGTGGTGTAGATATTTCCATGTTTATACAGATAGCGGTGTAGATATTTCCATCTTTCTACAGATGGCAGTGTAGATATTTCCATGTTTATACAGATGGCGGTGTAGATATTTCCATATTTATACAGATGTCTGTGTAGATATTTCCATGTGTATACAGATGGTATTGAAGGTATTTCCATGTTTATACAGATGGTGGTGTAGATATTTCCATGTTTATTCAGATGACTGTGTAGATATTTCCAAGTTTTTACAGATGGCAGTGTAGATATTTCAATGTTTATAGAGATGGCGTTGTAGATATTTCCATGTTTATACAGATCGCGGTGTAGATATTTCCATGTTTATACATATAGCGGTGTAGATATTTCCATGTTTGTACAGATATCGGTGTAGATATTTCCATGTTTACACAGATTGCGGTGTAGATATTTCCATCTTTCTGCAGATGGCATTGTAGATATTTCCATGTTTATAGAGATGGCGGTGTAGATATTTCCATGTTTATATAGATGGTGGTGTAGATATTACCATGTTTATACAGATAGCGGTGTAGATATTTCCATGTTTATACAGATTGTGGTGAAGATATTTCCATGTTTATACAGATCGCGGTGTAGATATTCCCATGTTTATACAGATCGCGTTGTAGATATTTCCATTTTTATACAGATCGCGGGGTAGATATTTCCATGTTTGTGCAGATAGCGGTGTAGATATTTCCATGTTTATACAGATAGCGGTGTAGATATTTCCATGTTTAAAGAGATAGCGGTGTAGGGATTTCCATGTTTATAGACATTGCGGTGTAGATATTTCCATGTTTATGTAGATGGCGTTGTAGATATTTCCATGTTTATACCGATAGCGGTGTTGGTATTTCCACGTTTACTCACATAGCGATGTAGATATTTCCATGTTTATACAGATCGCGGTGCAGATATTTATATCTTTATACAGATGGCATTGTAGATATTTCCTTATTCACACAGATGGCGGTGTAGATGGTTCCATGTTTATACAGATGGCGGAGTAGTTAGTTCCATGTTTATGGAGATGGCAGTGTAGATATTTTCATGTTTATAGAGATGGCGGTGTAGATATTTCCATGTTTATAGAGATAGCAGTGTAGATATTTACATGTTTATACAGATGGCTGTGTAGATATTTCCATGAGTATTCAGATGGCATTGTAGATATTACCATGTTTATACAGATGACTCTATAGGTATTTCCATGTTTTTACAGATGGCAGTGCAGATATTTCCATGTTTATAGAGATAGCGGTGTAGATATTTCCATGTTTGTACAGATGGCGGTGTTGATATTTCCATCTATACACAGATGTCCGTGTAGATATTTCCATGTTTATACAGATGGCGGCATAGATATTTCCATGGACATGCAGATGGTGGTGTAGATATTTCCATGTTTATACAGATAGCGGTGTAGATATTTCCATCTTTCTACAGATGGCAGTGTAGATATTTCCATGTTTATACAGATGGCGGTGTAGATATTTCCATATTTATACAGATGTCTGTGTAGATATTTCCACGTGTATACAGATGGTATTGAAGGTATTTCCATGTTTATACAGATGGTGGTGTACATATTTCCATGTTTATTCAGATGACTGTGTAGATATTTCCAAGTTTTTACAGATGGCAGTGTAGATATTTCAATGTTTATAGAGATGGCGTTGTAGATATTTCCATGTTTATACAGATCGCGGTGTAGATATTTCCATGTTTATACATATAGCGGTGTAGATATTTCCATGTTTGTACAGATATCGGTGTAGATATTTCCATGTTTACACAGATTGCGGTGTAGATATTTCCATCTTTCTACAGATGGCATTGTAGATATTTCCATGTTTATAGAGATGGCGGTGTAGATATTTCCATGTTTATATAGATGGTGGTGTAGATATTTCCATGTTTATACAGATTGTGGTGAAGATATTTCCATGTTTATACAGATCGCGGTGTAGATATTTCCATGTTTATACAGATCGCGTTGTAGATATTTCCATTTTTATACAGATCGCGGGGTAGATATTTCCATGTTTGTACAGATAGCGGTGTAGATATTTCCATGTTTATACAGATAGCGGTGTAGATATTTCCATGTTTAAAGAGATAGCGGTGTAGGGATTTCCATGTTTATAGACATTGCGGTGTAGATATTTCCATGTTTATGTAGATGGCGTTGTAGATATTTCCATGTTTATACCGATAGCGGTGTTGGTATTTCCACGTTTACTCAGATAGCGATGTAGATATTTCCATGTTTATACAGATCGCGGTGCAGATATTTATATCTTTATACAGATGGCATTGTAGATATTTCCTTATTCACACAGATGGCGGTGTAGATGTTTCCATGTTTATACAGATGGCGGAGTAGTTAGTTCCATGTTTATGGAGATGGCAGTGTAGATATTTTCATGTTTATAGAGATGGCGGTGTAGATATTTCCATGTTTATAGAGATAGCAGTGTAGATATTTACATGTTTATACAGATGGCTGTGTAGATATTTCCATGTGTATACAGATGGCATTGTAGATATTTCCATGTTTATACAGATGACTGTATAGGTATTTCCATGTTTTTACAGATGGCAGTGCAGATATTTCCATGTTTATAGGGATAGCGGTGTAGATATTTCCATGTTTGTACAGATGGCGGTGTTGATATTTCCATCTATACACAGATGGCCGTGTAGATATTTCCATGTTTATACAGATGGCGGCATAGATATTTCCATGGACATGCAGATGGTGGTGTAGATATTTCCATGTTTATACAGATAGCGGTGTAGATATTTCCATGTTTACACAGATGGTGGTGTAGATATTTCCGTGTTTATACACATGGCGGAGTAGATACTTCCATTTTATGGAGATGGCAGTGTAGATATTTTCATGTTTATGGAGATGGCGGTGTAGATATTTCCAGATTTATAGAGATAGCGGTGTAGATATTTCCATCTTTCTACAGATGGCAGTGTAGATATTTCCATGTTTATACAGATGGCGGTGTAGATATTTCCATATTTATACAGATGTCTGTGTAGATATTTCCATGTGTATACAGATGGTATTGAAGGTATTTCCATGTTTATACAGATGGTGGTGTAGATATTTCCATGTTTATTCAGATGACTGTGTAGATATTTCCATGTTTTTACAGATGGCAGTGTAGATATTTCAATGTATATAGAGATGGCACTGTAGATATTTCCATGTTTATACAGATCGCGGTGTAGATATTTCCATGTTTATACAGATAGCGGTGTAGATATTTCCATGTTTTTACAGATATCGGTGTAGATATTTCCATGTTTACACAGATTGCGGTGTAGATATTTCCATCTTTCTACAGATGGCATTGTAGATATTTTCATGTTTATACAGATGGCGGTGTAGATATTTCCATGTTTATATAGATGGTGGTGTAGATATTACCATGTTTATACAGATAGCGGTGTAGATATTTCCATGTTTATACAGATCGTGGTGAAGATATTTCCATGTTTATACATATCGCGGTGTAGATATTTCCATGTTTATACAGATCGCGGTGTAGATATTTCCATGTTTATACAGATCGCGGTGCAGATATTTATATCTTTATACAGATGGCATTGTAGATATTTCCTTATTCACACAGATGGCGGTGTAGATGTTTCCATGTTTATACAGATGGCGGAGTAGTTAGTTCCATGTTTATGGAGATGGCAGTGTAGATATTTTCATGTTTATAGAGATGGCGGTGTAGATATTTCCATGTTTATAGAGATAGCAGTGTAGATATTTACATGTTTATACAGATGGCTGTGTAGATATTTCCATGTTTATACAGATGGCATTATAGATATTTCCATGTTTATACAGATGACTGTATAGGTATTTCCATGTTTTTACAGATGGCAGTGCAGATATTTCCATGTTTATAGAGACAGCGGTGTAGATATTTCCATGTTTGTACAGATGGCGGTGTTGATATTTCCATCTATACACAGATGGCCGTGTAGATATTTCCATGTTTATACAGATGGCGGCATAGATATTTCCATGGACATGCAGATGGTGGTGTAGATATTTCCATGTTTATACAGATAGCGGTGTAGATATTTCCATGTTTACACAGATGGTGGTGTAGATATTTCCGTGTTTATACACATGGCGGAGTAGATACTTCCATTTTATGGAGATGGCAGTGTAGATATTTTCATGTTTATAGAGATGGCGGTGTAGATATTTCCAGATTTATAGAGATAGCGGTGTAGATATTTCCATCTTTCTACAGATGGCAGTGTAGATATTTCCATGTTTATAGAGATGGCGGTGTAGATATTTCCGTATTTATACAGATGTCTGTGTAGATATTTCCATGTGTATACAGATGGTATTGAAGGTATTTCCATGTTTATACAGATGGTGGTGTAGATATTTCCATGTTTATTCAGATGACTGTGTAGATATTTGCATGTTTTTACAGATGGCAGTGTAGATATTTCAATGTATATAGAGATGGCACTGTAGATATTTCCATGTTTATACAGATCGCGGTGTAGATATTTCCATGTTTATACAGATAGCGGTGTAGATATTTCCATGTTTTTACAGATATCGGTGTAGATATTTCCATGTTTACACAGATTGCGGTGTAGATATTTCCATCTTTCTACAGATGGCATTGTAGATATTTTCATGTTTATACAGATGGCGGTGTAGATATTTCCATGTTTATATAGATGGTGGTGTAGATATTACCATGTTTATACAGATAGCGGTGTAGATATTTCCTTGTTTATACAGATCGTGGTGAAGATATTTCCATGTTTATACAGATCGCGGTGTAGATATTTCCATGTTTATACAGATCGCGGTGTAGATATTTCCATGTTTATACAGATCGCAGTGCAGATATTTATATCTTTATACAGATGGCATTGTAGATATTTCCTTATTCACACAGATGGCGGTGTAGATGTTTCCATGTTTATACAGATGGCGGAGTAGTTAGTTCCATGTTTATGGAGATGGCAGTGTAGATATTTTCATGTTTATAGAGATGGCGGTGTAGATATTTCCATGTTTATAGAGATAGCAGTGTAGATATTTACATGTTTATACAGATGGCTGTGTAGATATTTCCATGTTTATACAGATGGCATTATAGATATTTCCATGTTTATACAGATGACTGTATAGGTATTTCCATGTTTTTACAGATGGCAGTGCAGATATTTCCATGTTTATAGAGATAGCGGTGTACATATTTCCATGTTTGTACAGATGGCGGTGTTGATATTTCCATCTATACACAGATGGCCGTGTAGATATTTCCATGTGTATACAGATGGCGGCATAGATATTTCCATGGACATGCAGATGGTGGTGTAGATATTTCCATGTTTTTACAGATAGCGGTGTAGATATTTCCATGTTTACACAGATGGTGGTGTAGATATTTCCGTGTTTATACACATGGTGGAGTAGATACTTCCATCTCTATGGGGATGGCAGTGTAGATATTTTCATGTTTATAGAGATGGCGGTGTAGATATTTCCAGATTTATAGAGATAGCGGTGTAGATATTTCCATCTTTCTACAGATGGCAGTGTAGATATTTCCATGTTTATACAGATGGCGGTGTAGATATTTCCATATTTATACAGATGTCTGTGTAGATATTTCCATGTGTATACAGATGGTATTGAAGGTATTTCCATGTTTATACAGATGGTGGTGTAGATAATTCCATGTTTATTCAGATGACTGTGTAGATATTTCCATGTTTTTACAGATGGCAGTGTAGATAGTTCAATGTTTATAGAGATGGCACTGTAGATATTTCCATGTTTATACAGATCACGGTGTAGATATTTCCATGTTTATAGAGATAGCGGTGTAGATATTTCCATGTTTTTACAGATATCGGTGTAGATATTTCCATGTTTACACAGATTGCGGTGTGGATATTTCCATCTTTCTACAGATGGCATTGTAGATATTTCCATGTTTATACAGATGGCGGTGTAGATATTTCCATGTTTATATAGATGGTGGTTTAGATATTACCATGTTTATACACATAGCGGTGTAGATATTTCCATGTTTATACAGGTTGTGGTGAAGATATTTCCATGTTTATACAGATCGCGGTGTAGATATTTCCATGTTTATGCAGATCGCGTTGTAGATATTTCCATTTTTATACAGATCGCGGTGTAGATATTTCCATGTTTGTATAGATAGCGGTGTAGATATTTCCATGTTTATACAGATAGCGGTGTAGATATTTCCATGTTTAAAGAGATAGCGGTGTAGGGATTTCCATGTTTATAGACATTGCGGTGTAGATATTTCCATGTTTATGTAGATGGCGTTGTAGATATTTCCATGTTTATACCGATAGCGGTGTTGGTATTTCCACGTTTACTCACATAGCGATGTAGATATTTCCATGTTTATACAGATCGCGGTGCAGATATTTATATGTTTATACAGATGGCATTGTAGATATTTCCTTATTCACACAGATGGCGGTGTAGAAGTTTCCATGTTTATACAGATGGCGGAGTAGTTAGTTCCATGTTTATGGAGATGGCAGTGTAGATATTTTCATGTTTATAGAGATGGCGGTGTAGATATTTCCATGTTTATAGAGATAGCAGTGTAGATATTTACATGTTTATACAGATGGCTGTGTAGATATTTCCATGAGTATTCAGATGGCATTGTAGATATTACCATGTTTATACAGATGACTCTATAGGTATTTCCATGTTTTTACAGATGGCAGTGCAGATATTTCCATGTTTATAGAGATAGCGGTGTAGATATTTCCATGTTTGTACAGATGGCGGTGTTGATATTTCCATCTATACACAGATGTCCGTGTAGATATTTCCATGTTTATACAGATGGCGGCATAGATATTTCCATGGACATGCAGATGGTGGTGTAGATATTTCCATGTTTATACAGATAGCGGTGTAGATATTTCCATCTTTCTACAGATGGCAGTGTAGATATTTCCATGTTTATACAGATGGCGGTGTAGATATTTCCATATTTATACAGATGTCTGTGTAGATATTTCCATGTGTATACAGATGGTATTGAAGGTATTTCCATGTTTATGCAGATGGTGGTGTAGATAATTCCATGTTTATTCAGATGACTGTGTAGATATTTCCATGTTTTTACAGATGGCAGTGTAGATATTTCAATGTTTATAGAGATGGCACTGTAGATATTTCCATGTTTATACAGATCACGGTGTAGATATTTCCATGTTTATACAGATAGCGGTGTAGATATTTCCATGTTTTTACAGATATCGGTGTAGATATTTCCATGTTTACAAAGATTGCGGTGTAGATATTTCCATCTTTCTACAGATGGCATTGTAGATATTTCCATGTTTATACAGATGGCGGTGTAGATATTTCCATGTTTATATAGATGGTGGTTTAGATATTACCATGTTTCTACACATAGCGGTGTAGATATTTCCATGTTTATACAGATTGTGGTGAAGATATTTCCATGTTTATACAGATCGCGGTGTAGATATTTCCATGTTTATACAGATCGCGTTGTAGATATTTCCATTTTTATACAGATCGCGGTGTAGATATTTCCATGTTTGTATAGATAGCGGTGTAGATATTTCCATGTTTATACAGATAGCGGTGTAGATATTTCCATGTTTAAAGAGATAGCGGTGTAGGGATTTCCATGTTTATAGACATTGCAGTGTAGATATTTCCATGTTTATGTAGATGGCGTTGTAGATATTTCCATGTTTATACCGATAGCGATGTTGGTATTTCCACGTTTACTCACATAGCGATGTAGATATTTCCATGTTTATACAGATCGTGGTGCAGATATTTATATGTTTATACAGATGGCATTGTAGATATTTCCTTATTCACACAGATGGCGGTGTAGAAGTTTCCATGTTTATACAGATGGCGGAGTAGTTAGTTCCATGTTTATGGAGATGGCAGTGTAGATATTTTCATGTTTATAGAGATGGCGGTGTAGATATTTCCATGTTTATAGAGATAGCAGTGTAGATATTTACATGTTTATACAGATGGCTGTGTAGATATTTCCATGAGTATTCAGATGGCATTGTAGATATTACCATGTTTATACAGATGACTCTATAGGTATTTCCATGTTTTTACAGATGGCAGTGCAGATATTTCCATGTTTATAGAGATAGCGGTGTAGATATTTCCATGTTTGTACAGATGGCGGTGTTGATATTTCTATCTATACACAGAAGTCCGTGTAGATATTTCCACGTTTATACAGATGGCGGCATAGATATTTCCATGGACATGCAGATGGTGGTGTAGATATTTCCATGTTTATACAGATAGCGGTGTAGATATTTCCATCTTTCTACAGATGGCAGTGTAGATATTTCCATGTTTATACAGATGGCGGTGTAGATATTTCCATATTTATACAGATGTCTGTGTAGATATTTCCATGTGTATACAGATGGTATTGAAGGTATTTCCATGTTTATACAGATGGTGGTGTAGATATTTCCATGTTTATTCAGATGACTGTGTAGATATTTCCAAGTTTTTACAGATGGCAGTGTAGATATTTCAATGTTTATAGAGATGGCGTTGTAGATATTTCCATGTTTATACAGATCGCGGTGAAGATATTTCCATGTTTATACATATAGCGGTGTAGATATTTCCATGTTTGTACAGATATCGGTGTAGATATTTCCATGTTTACACAGATTGCGGTGTAGATATTTCCATCTTTCTACAGATGGCATTGTAGATATTTCCATGTTTATAGAGATGGCGGTGTAGATATTTCCATGTTTATATAGATGGTGGTGTAGATATTGCCATGTTTATACAGATAGCGGTGTAGATATTTCCATGTTTATACAGATTGTGGTGAAGATATTTCCATGTTTATACAGATCGCGGTGTAGATATTTCCATGTTTATACAGATCGCGTTGTAGATATTTCCGTTTTTATACAGATCGCGGGGTAGATATTTCCATGTTTGTACAGATAGCGGTGTAGATATTTCCATGTTTATACAGATAGCGGTGTAGATATTTCCATGTTTAAAGAGATAGCGGTGTAGGGATTTCCATGTTTATAGACATTGCGGTGTAGATATTTCCATGTTTATGTAGATGGTGTTGTAGATATTTCCATGTTTATACCGATAGCGGTGTTGGTATTTCCACGTTTACTCAGATAGCGATGTAGATTTTTCCATGTTTATACAGATCGCGGTGCAGATATTTATATCTTTATACAGATGGCATTGTAGATATTTCCTTATTCACACAGATGGCGGTGTAGATGTTTCCATGTTTATACAGATGGCGGAGTAGTTAGTTCCATGTTTATGGAGATGGCAGTGTAGATATTTTCATGTTTATAGAGATGGCGGTGTAGATATTTCCATGTTTATAGAGATAGCAGTGTAGATATTTACATGTTTATACAGTTGGCTGTGTAGATATTTCCATGAGTATTCAGATGGCATTGTAGATATTTCCATGTTTATACAGATGACTGTATAGGTATTTCCATGTTTTTACAGACGGCAGTGCAGATATTTCCATGTTTATAGAGATAGCGGTGTAGATATTTCCATGTTTGTACAGATGGCGGTGTTGATATTTCCATCTATACACAGATGGCCGTGTAGATATTTCCGTGTTTATACAGATGGCGGCATAGTTATTTCCATGGACATGCAGATGGTGGTGTAGATATTTCCATGTTTATACAGATAGCGGTGTAGATATTTCCATCTTTCTACAGATTGCAGTGTAGATATTTCCATGTTTATACAGATGGCGGTGTAGATATTTCCATATATATACAGATGTCTGTGTAGTTATTTCCATGTGTATACAGATGGTATTGAAGGTATTTCCATGTTTATACAGATGGTGGTGAAGATATTTCCATGTTTATTCAGATGACTGTGTAGATATTTCCATGTTTTTACAGATGGCAGTGTAGATATTTCAATGTTTATAGAGATGGCATTGTAGATATTTCCATGTTTATACAGATCACGGTGTAGATATTTCCATGTTTATACAGATAGCGGTGTAGATATTTCCATGTTTTTACAGATATCGGTGTAGATATTTCCATGTTTACACAGATTGCGGTGTAGATATTTCCATCTTTCTACAGATGGCATTGTAGATATTTCCATGTTTATACAGATGGCGGTGTAGATATTTCCATGTTTATATAGATGGTGGTGTAGATATTACCATGTTTATACAGATAGCGGTGTAGATATTTCCATGTTTATACAGATCGTGGTGAAGATATTTCCATGTTTATACAGATCGCGGTGTAGATATTTCCATGTTTATACAGATCGCGTTGTAGGTATTTCCATGTTTATACAGATTGCGGTGTAGATATTTCCATGTTTGTACAGATAGCGGTGTAGATATTTCCATGTTTATACAGATAGCGGTGTATATATTTCCATGTTTAAAGAGATAGCGGTGTAGGGATTTCCATGTTTATAGACATTGCGGTGTAGATATTTCCATGTTTATACAGATAGCGGTGTAGATATTTCCATGTTTAAAGAGATAGCGGTGTAGGGATTTCCATGTTTATAGACATTGCGGTGTAGATATTTCCATGTTTATGTAGATGGCATTGTAGATATTTCCATGTTTATACCGATAGCGGTGTTGGTATTTCCACGTTTACTCACATAGCGATGTAGATATTTCCATGTTTATACAGATCGCGGTGCAGATATTTATATGTTTATACAGATGGCATTGTAGATATTTCCTTATTCACACAGATGGCGGTGTAGAAGTTTCCATGTTTATACAGATGGCGGAGTAGTTAGTTCCATGTTTATGGAGATGGCAGTGTAGATATTTTCATGTTTATAGAGATGGCGGTGTAGATATTTCCATGTTTATAGAGATAGCAGTGTAGATATTTACATGTTTATACAGATGGCTGTGTAGATATTTCCATGAGTATTCAGATGGCATTGTAGATATTACCATGTTTATACAGATGACTCTATAGGTATTTCCATGTTTTTACAGATGGCAGTGGAGATATTTCCATGTTTATAGAGATAGCGGTGTAGATATTTCCATGTTTGTACAGATGGCGGTGTTGATATTTCCATCTATACACAGATGTCCGTGTAGATATTTCCATGTTTATACAGATGGCGGCATAGATATTTCCATGGACATGCAGATGGTGGTGTAGATATTTCCATGTTTATACAGATAGCGGTGTAGATATTTCCATCTTTCTACAGATGGCAGTGTAGATATTTCCATGTTTATAGAGATGGCGGTGTAGATATTTCCATATTTATACAGATGTCTGTGTAGATATTTCCATGTGTATACAGATGGTATTGAAGATATTTCCATGTTTATACAGATGGTGGTGTAGATATTTCCATGTTTATTCAGATGACTGTGTAGATATTTCCAAGTTTTTACAGATGGCAGTGTAGATATTTCAATGTTTATAGAGATGGCGTTGTAGATATTTCCATGTTTATACAGATCGCGGTGTAGATATTTCCATGTTTATACATATAGCGGTGTAGATATTTCCATGTTTGTACAGATATCGGTGTAGATATTTCCATGTTTACACAGATTGCGGTGTAGATATTTCCATCTTTCTACAGATGGCATTGTAGATATTTCCATGTTTATAGAGATGGCGGTGTAGATATTTCCATGTTTATACAGATCGCGTTGTAGATATTTCCATTTTTATACAGATCGCGGGGTAGATATTTCCATGTTTGTACAGATAGCGGTGTAGATATTTCCATGTTTATACAGATAGCGGTGTAGATATTTCCATGTTTAAAGAGATAGCGGTGTAGGGATTTCCATGTTTATAGACATTGCGGTGTAGATATTTCCATGTTTATGTAGATGGCGTTGTAGATATTTCCATGTTTATACCGATAGCGGTGTTGGTATTTCCACGTTTACTCAGATAGCGATGTAGATATTTCCATGTTTATACAGATCGCGGTGCAGATATTTATATCTTTATACAGATGGCATTGTAGATATTTCCTTATTCACACAGATGGCGGTGTAGATGTTTCCATGTTTATACAGATGGCGGAGTAGTTAGTTCCATGTTTATGGAGATGGCAGTGTAGATATTTTCATGTTTATAGAGATGGCGGTGTAGATATTTCCATGTTTATAGAGATAGCAGTGTAGATATTTACATGTTTATACAGATGGCTGTGTAGATATTTCCATGTGTATACAGATGGCATTGTAGATATTTCCATGTTTATACAGATGACTGTATAGGTATTTCCATGTTTTTACAGATGGCAGTGCAGATATTTCCATGTTTATAGAGATAGCGGTGTAGATATTTCCATGTTTGTACAGATGGCGGTGTTGATATTTCCATCTATACACAGATGGCCGTGTAGATATTTCCATGTTTATACAGATGGCGGCATAGATATTTCCATGGACATGCAGATGGTGGTGTAGATATTTCAATGTTTATACAGATAGCGGTGTAGATATTTCCATCTTTCTACAGATGGCAGTGTAGATATTTCCATGTTTATACAGATGGCGGTGTAGATATTTCCATATATATACAGATGTCTGTGTAGTTATTTCCATGTGTATACAGATGGTATTGAAGGTATTTCCATGTTTATACAGATGGTGGTGAAGATATTTCCATGTTTATTCAGATGACTGTGTAGATATTTCCATGTTTTTACAGATGGCAGTGTAGATATTTCAATGTTTATAGAGATGGCATTGTAGATATTTCCATGTTTATACAGATCACGGTGTAGATATTTCCATGTTTATACAGATAGCGGTGTAGATATTTCCATGTTTTTACAGATATCGGTGTAGATATTTCCATGTTTACACAGATTGCGGTGTAGATATTTCCATCTTTCTACAGATGGCATTGTAGATATTTCCATGTTTATACAGATGGCGGTGTAGATATTTCCATGTTTATATAGATGGTGGTGTAGATATTACCATGTTTATACAGATAGCGGTGTAGATATTTCCATGTTTATACAGATCGTGGTGAAGATATTTCCATGTTTATACAGATCGCGGTGTAGATATTTCCATGTTTATACAGATCGCGTTGTAGGTATTTCCATGTTTATACAGATTGCGGTGTAGATATTTCCATGTTTGTACAGATAGCGGTGTAGATATTTCCATGTTTATACAGATAGCGGTGTATATATTTCCATGTTTAAAGAGATAGCGGTGTAGGGATTTCCATGTTTATAGACATTGCGGTGTAGATATTTCCATGTTTATACAGATAGCGGTGTAGATATTTCCATGTTTAAAGAGATAGCGGTGTAGGGATTTCCATGTTTATAGACATTGCGGTGTAGATATTTCCATGTTTATGTAGATGGCATTGTAGATATTTCCATGTTTATACCGATAGCGGTGTTGGTATTTCCACGTTTACTCACATAGCGATGTAGATATTTCCATGTTTATACAGATCGCGGTGCAGATATTTATATGTTTATACAGATGGCATTGTAGATATTTCCTTATTCACAGAGATGGCGGTGTAGAAGTTTCCATGTTTATACAGATGGCGGAGTAGTTAGTTCCATGTTTATGGAGATGGCAGTGTAGATATTTTCATGTTTATAGAGATGGCGGTGTAGATATTTCCATGTTTATAGAGATAGCAGTGTAGATATTTACATGTTTATACAGATGGCTGTGTAGATATTTCCATGAGTATTCAGATGGCATTGTAGATATTACCATGTTTATACAGATGACTCTATAGGTATTTCCATGTTTTTACAGATGGCAGTGGAGATATTTCCATGTTTATAGAGATAGCGGTGTAGATATTTCCATGTTTGTACAGATGGCGGTGTTGATATTTCCATCTATACACAGATGTCCGTGTAGATATTTCCATGTTTATACAGATGGCGGCATAGATATTTCCATGGACATGCAGATGGTGGTGTAGATATTTCCATGTTTATACAGATAGCGGTGTAGATATTTCCATCTTTCTACAGATGGCAGTGTAGATATTTCCATGTTTATAGAGATGGCGGTGTAGATATTTCCATATTTATACAGATGTCTGTGTAGATATTTCCATGTGTATACAGATGGTATTGAAGATATTTCCATGTTTATACAGATGGTGGTGTAGATATTTCCATGTTTATTCAGATGACTGTGTAGATATTTCCAAGTTTTTACAGATGGCAGTGTAGATATTTCAATGTTTATAGAGATGGCGTTGTAGATATTTCCATGTTTATACAGATCGCGGTGTAGATATTTCCATGTTTATACATATAGCGGTGTAGATATTTCCATGTTTGTACAGATATCGGTGTAGATATTTCCATGTTTACACAGATTGCGGTGTAGATATTTCCATCTTTCTACAGATGGCATTGTAGATATTTCCATGTTTATAGAGATGGCGGTGTAGATATTTCCATGTTTATACAGATCGCGTTGTAGATATTTCCATTTTTATACAGATCGCGGGGTAGATATTTCCATGTTTGTACAGATAGCGGTGTAGATATTTCCATGTTTATACAGATAGCGGTGTAGATATTTCCATGTTTAAAGAGATAGCGGTGTAGGGATTTCCATGTTTATAGACATTGCGGTGTAGATATTTCCATGTTTATGTAGATGGCGTTGTAGATATTTCCATGTTTATACCGATAGCGGTGTTGGTATTTCCACGTTTACTCAGATAGCGATGTAGATATTTCCATGTTTATACAGATCGCGGTGCAGATATTTATATCTTTATACAGATGGCATTGTAGATATTTCCTTATTCACACAGATGGCGGTGTAGATGTTTCCATGTTTATACAGATGGCGGAGTAGTTAGTTCCATGTTTATGGAGATGGCAGTGTAGATATTTTCATGTTTATAGAGATGGCGGTGTAGATATTTCCATGTTTATAGAGATAGCAGTGTAGATATTTACATGTTTATACAGATGGCTGTGTAGATATTTCCATGTGTATACAGATGGCATTGTAGATATTTCCATGTTTATACAGATGACTGTATAGGTATTTCCATGTTTTTACAGATGGCAGTGCAGATATTTCCATGTTTATAGAGATAGCGGTGTAGATATTTCCATGTTTGTACAGATGGCGGTGTTGATATTTCCATCTATACACAGATGGCCGTGTAGATATTTCCATGTTTATACAGATGGCGGCATAGATATTTCCATGGACATGCAGATGGTGGTGTAGATATTTCCATGTTTATACAGATAGCGGTGTAGATATTTCCATCTTTCTACAGATGGCAGTGTAGATATTTCCATGTTTATACAGATGGCGGTGTAGATATTTCCATATTTATACAGATGTCTGTGTAGATATTTCCATGTGTATACAGATGGTATTGAAGGTATTTCCATGTTTATACAGATGGTGGTGTAGATATTTCCATGTTTATTCAGATGACTGTGTAGATATTTCCAAGTTTTTACAGATGGCAGTGTAGATATTTCAATGTTTATAGAGATGGCGTTGTAGATATTTCCATGTTTATACAGATCGCGGTGTAGATATTTCCATGTTTATACATATAGCGGTGTAGATATTTCCATGTTTGTACAGATATCGGTGTAGATATTTCCATGTTTACACAGATTGCGGTGTAGATATTTCCATCTTTCTACAGATGGCATTGTAGATATTTCCATGTTTATAGAGATGGCGGTGTAGATATTTCCATGTTTATACAGATCGCGTTGTAGATATTTCCATTTTTATACAGATCGCGGGGTAGATATTTCCATGTTTGTACAGATAGCGGTGTAGATATTTCCATGTTTATACAGATAGCGGTGTAGATATTTCCATGTTTAAAGAGATAGCGCTGTAGGGATTTCCATGTTTATAGACATTGCGGTGTAGATATTTCCATGTTTATGTAGATGGCGTTGTAGATATTTCCATGTTTATACCGATAGCGGTGTTGGTATTTCCACGTTTACTCAGATAGCGATGTAGATATTTCCATGTTTATACAGATCGCGGTGCAGATATTTATATCTTTATACAGATGGCATTGTAGATATTTCCTTATTCACACAGATGGCGGTGTAGATGTTTCCATGTTTATACAGATGGCGGAGTAGTTAGTTCCATGTTTATGGAGATGGCAGTGTAGATATTTTCATGTTTATAGAGATGGCGGTGTAGATATTTCCATGTTTATAGAGATAGCAGTGTAGATATTTACATGTTTATACAGATGGCTGTGTAGATATTTCCATGTGTATACAGATGGCATTGTAGATATTTCCATGTTTATACAGATGACTGTATAGGTATTTCCATGTTTTTACAGATGGCAGTGCAGATATTTCCATGTTTATAGAGATGGTGGTTTAGATATTACCATGTTTATACACATAGCGGTGTAGATATTTCCATGTTTATACAGATTGTGGTGAAGAGATTTCCATGTTTATACAGATCGCGGTGTAGATATTTCCATGTTACTACAGATCGCGTTGTAGATATTTCCATTTTTATACAGATCGCGGTGTAGATATTTCCATGTTTGTATAGATAGCGGTGTAGATATTTCCATGTTTATACAGATAGCGGTGTAGATATTTCCATGTTTAAAGAGATAGCGGTGTAGGGATTTCCATGTTTATAGACATTGCGGTGTAGATATTTCCATGTTTATGTAGATGGCGTTGTAGATATTTCCATGTTTATACCGATAGCGGTGTTGGTATTTCCACGTTTACTCACATAGCGATGTAGATATTTCCATGTTTATACAGATCGCGGTGCAGATATTTATATGTTTATACAGATGGCATCGTAGATATTTCCTTATTCACACAGATGGCGGTGTAGAAGTTTCCATGTTTATACAGATGGCGGAGTAGTTAGTTCCATGTTTATGGAGATGGCAGTGTAGCTATTTTCATGTTTATAGAGATGGCGGTGTAGATATTTCCATGTTTATAGAGATAGCAGTGTAGATATTTACATGTTTATACAGATGGCTGTGTAGATATTTCCATGAGTATTCAGATGGCATTGTAGATATTACCATGTTTATACAGATGACTCTATAGGTATTTCCATGTTTTTACAGATGGCAGTGCAGATATTTCCATGTTTATAGAGATAGCGGTGTAGATATTTCCATGTTTGTACAGATGGCGGTGTTGATATTTCCATGTATACACAGATGTCCGTGTAGATATTTCCATGTTTATACAGATGGCGGCATAGATATTTCCATGGACATGCAGATGGTGGTGTAGATATTTCCATGTTTATACAGATAGCGGTGTAGATATTTCCATCTTTCTACAGATGGCAGTGTAGATATTTCCATGTTTATACAGATGGCGGTGTAGATATTTCCATATTTATACAGATGTCTGTGTAGATATTTCCATGTGTATACGGATGGTATTGAAGGTATTTCCATGTTTATACAGATGGTGGTGTAGATATTTCCATGTTTATTCAGATCACTGTGTAGATATTTCCAAGTTTTTACAGATGGCAGTGTAGATATTTCAATGTTTATAGAGATGGCGTTGTAGATATTTCCATGTTTATACAGATCGCGGTGTAGATATTTCCATGTTTATACATATAGCGGTGTAGATATTTCCATGTTTGTACAGATATCGGTGTAGATATTTCCATGTTTACACAGATTGCGGTGTAGATATTTCCATCTTTCTACAGATGGCATTGTAGATATTTCCATGTTTATAGAGATGGCGGTGTAGATATTTCCATGTTTATATAGATGGTGGTGTAGATATTACCATGTTTATACAGATAGCGGTGTAGATATTTCCATGTTTATACAGATTGTGGTGAAGATATTTCCATGTTTATACAGATCGCGGTGTAGATATTTCCATGTTTATACAGATCGCCTTGTAGATATTTCCATTTTTATACAGATCGCGGGGTAGATATTTCCATGTTTGTACAGATAGCGGTGTAGATATTTCCATGTTTATACAGATAGCGGTGTAGATATTTCCATGTTTAAAGAGATAGCGGTGTAGGGATTTCCATGTTTATAGACATTGCGGTGTAGATATTTCCATGTTTATGTAGATGGCGTTGTAGATATTTCCATGTTTATACCGATAGCGGTGTTGGTATTTCCACGTTTACTCAGATAGCGATGTAGATATTTCCATGTTTATACAGATCGCGGTGCAGATATTTATATCTTTATACAGATGGCATTGTAGATATTTCCTTATTCACACAGATGGCGGTGTAGATGTTTCCATGTTTATACAGATGGCGGAGTAGTTAGTTCCATGTTTATGGAGATGGCAGTGTAGATATTTTCATGTTTATAGAGATGGCGGTGTAGGTATTTCCATGTTTATAGAGATAGCAGTGTAGATATTTACATGTTTATACAGATGGCTGTGTAGATATTTCCATGTGTATACAGATGGCATTGTAGATATTTCCATGTTTATACAGATGACTGTATAGGTATTTCCATGTTTTTACAGATGGCAGTGCAGATATTTCCATGTTTATAGAGATAGCGGTGTAGATATTTCCATGTTTGTACAGATGGCGGTGTTGATATTTCCATCTATACACAGATGGCCGTGTAGATATTTCCATGTTTATACAGATGGCGGCATAGATATTTCCATGGACATGCAGATGGTGGTGTAGGTATTTCCATGTTTATACAGATAGCGGTGTAGATATTTCCATGTTTACACAGATGGTGGTGTAGATATTTCCGTGTTTATACACATGGCGGAGTAGATACTTCCATTTTATGGAGATGGCAGTGTAGATATTTTCATGTTTATAGAGATGGCGGTGTAGATATTTCCAGATTTATAGAGATAGCGGTGTAGATATTTCCATCTTTCTACAGATGGCAGTGTAGATATTTCCATGTTTATACAGATGGCAGTGTAGATATTTCCATATTTATACAGATGTCTGTGTAGATATTTCCATGTGTATACAGATGGTATTGAAGGTATTTCCATGTTTATACAGATGGTGGTGTAGATATTTCCATGTTTATTCAGATGACTGTGTAGATATTTCCATGTTTTTACAGATGGCAGTGTAGATATTTCAATGTATATAGAGATGGCACTGTAGATATTTCCATGTTTATACAGATCGCGGTGTAGATATTTCCATGTTTATATAGATAGCGGTGTAGATATTTCCATGTTTTTACAGATATCGGTGTAGATATTTCCATGTTTACACAGATTGCGGTGTAGATATTTCCATGTTTATACAGATCGCGGTGTAGATATTTCCATGTTTATACAGATCGCGGTGCAGATATTTATATCTTTATACAGATGGCATTGTAGATATTTCCTTATTCACACAGATGGCGGTGTAGATGTTTCCATGTTTATACACATGTCGGAGTAGTTAGTTCCATGTTTATGGAGATGGCAGTGTAGATATTTTCATGTTTATAGAGATGGCGGTGTAGATATTTCCATGTTTATAGAGATAGCAGTGTAGATATTTACATGTTTATACAGATGGCTGTGTAGATATTTCCATGTTTATACAGATGGCATTGTAGATATTTACATGTTTATACAGATGACTGTATAGGTATTTCCATGTTTTTACAGACGGCAGTGCGGATATTTCCATGTTTATAGAGATAGCGGTGTAGATATTTCCATGTTTGTACAGATGGCGGTGTTGATATTTCCATCTATACACAGATGGCCGTGTAGATATTTCCGTGTTTATACAGATGGCGGCATAGTTATTTCCATGGACATGCAGATGGTGGTGTAGATATTTCCATGTTTATACAGATAGCGATGTAGATATTTCCATCTTTCTACAGATGGCAGTGTAGATATTTCCATGTTTATACAGATGGCGGTGTAGATATTTCCATATATATACAGATGTCTGTGTAGTTATTTCCATGTGTATACAGATGGTATTGAAGGTATTTCCATGTTTATACAGATGGTGGTGTAGATATTTCCCTGTTTATTCAGATGACTGTGTAGATATTTCCATGTTTTTACAGATGGCAGTGTAGATATTTCAATGTTTATAGAGATGGCATTGTAGATATTTCCATGTTTATACAGATCACGGTGTAGATATTTCCATGTTTATACAGATAGCGGTGTAGATATTTCCATGTTTTTACAGATATCGGTGTAGATATTTCCATGTTTACACAGATTGCGGTGTAGATATTTCCATCTTTCTACAGATGGCATTGTAGATATTTCCATGTTTATACAGATGGCGGTGTAGATATTTCCATGTTTATATAGATGGTGGTGTAGATATTACCATGTTTATACAGATAGCGGTGTAGATATTTCCATGTTTATACAGATCGTGGTGAAGATATTTCCATGTTTATACAGATCGCGGTGTAGATATTTCCATGTTTATACAGATCGCGTTGTAGGTATTTCCATGTTTATACAGATTGCCGTGTAGATATTTCCATGTTTGTACAGATAGCGGTGTAGATATTTCCATGTTTATACAGATAGCGGTGTATATATTTCCATGTTTAAAGAGATAGCGGTGTAGGGATTTCCATGTTTATAGACATTGCGGTGTAGATATTTCCATGTTTATACAGATAGCGGTGTAGATATTTCCATGTTTAAAGAGATAGCGGTGTAGGGATTTCCATGTTTATAGACATTGCGGTGTAGATATTTCCATGTTTATGTAGATGGCGTTGTAGATATTTCCATGTTTATACCGATAGCGGTGTTGGTATTTCCACGTTTACTCACATAGCGATGTAGATATTTCCATGTTTATACAGATCGCGGTGCAGATATTTATATGTTTATACAGATGGCATTGTAGATATTTCCTTATTCACACAGATGGCGGTGTACAAGTTTCCATGTTTATACAGATGGCGGAGTAGTTAGTTCCATGTTTATGGAGATGGCAGTGTAGATATTTTCATGTTTATAGAGATGGCGGTGTAGATATTTCCATGTTTATAGAGATAGCAGTGTAGATATTTACATGTTTATACAGATGGCTGTGTAGATATTTCCATGAGTATTCAGATGGCATTGTAGATATTACCATGTTTATACAGATGACTCTATAGGTATTTCCATGTTTTTACAGATGGCAGTGCAGGAATTTCCATGTTTATAGAGATAGCGGTGTAGATATTTCCATGTTTGTACAGATGGCGGTGTTGATATTTCCATCTATACACAGATGTCCGTGTAGATATTTCCATGTTTATACAGATGGCGGCATAGATATTTCCATGGACATGCAGATGGTGGTGTAGATATTTCCATGTTTATACAGATAGCGGTGTAGATATTTCCATCTTTCTACAGATGGCAGTGTAGATATTTCCATGTTTATACAGATGGCGGTGTAGATATTTCCATATTTATACAGATGTCTGTGTAGATATTTCCATGTGTATACAGATGGTATTGAAGGTATTTCCATGTTTATACAGATGGTGGTGTAGATATTTCCATGTTTATTCAGATGACTGTGTAGATATTTCCAAGTTTTTACAGATGGCAGTGTAGATATTTCAATGTTTATAGAGATGGCGTTGTAGATATTTCCATGTTTATACAGATCGCGGTGTAGATATTTCCATGTTTATACATATAGCGGTGTAGATATTTCCATGTTTGTACAGATATCGGTGTAGATATTTCCATGTTTACACAGATTGCGGTGTAGATATTTCCATCTTTCTACAGATGGCATTGTAGATATTTCCATGTTTATAGAGATGGCGGTGTAGATATTTCCATGTTTATATAGATGGTGGTGTAGATATTACCATGTTTATACAGATAGCGGTGTAGATATTTCCATGTTTATACAGATCGCGGTGTAGGTATTTCCATGTTTATACAGATCGCGTTGTAGATATTTCCATTTTTATACAGATCGTGGGGTAGATATTTCCATGTTTGTACAGACAGCGGTGTAGATATTTCCATGTTTATACAGATAGCGGTGTAGATATTTCCATGTTTAAAGAGATAGCGGTGTAGGGATTTCCATGTTTATAGACATTGCGGTGTAGATATTTCCATGTTTATGTAGATGGCGTTGTAGATATTTCCATGTTTATACCGATAGCGGTGTTGGTATTTCCACGTTTACTCAGATAGCGATGTAGATATTTCCATGTTTATACAGATCGCGGTGCAGATATTTATATCTTTATACAGATGGCATTGTAGATATTTCCTTATTCACACAGATGGCGGTGTAGATGTTTCCATGTTTATACAGATGGCGGAGTAGTTAGTTCCATGTTTATGGAGATGGCAGTGTAGATATTTTCATGTTTATAGAGATGGCGGTGTAGATATTTCCATGTTTATAGAGATAGCAGTGTAGATATTTACATGTTTATACAGATGGCTGTGTAGATATTTCCATGTGTATACAGATGGCATTGTAGATATTTCCATGTTTATACAGATGACTGTATAGGTATTTCCATGTTTTTACAGATGGCAGTGCAGATATTTCCATGTTTATAGAGATAGCGGTGTAGATATTTCCATGTTTGTACAGATGGCGGTGTTGATATTTCCATCTATACACAGATGGCCGTGTAGATATTTCCATGTTTATACAGATGGCGGCATAGATATTTCCATGGACATGCAGATGGTGGTGTAGATATTTCCATGTTTATACAGATAGCGGTGTAGATATTTCCATGTTTACACAGATGGTGGTGTAGATATTTCCGTGTTTATACACATGGCGGAGTAGATACTTCCATTTTATGGAGATGGCAGTGTAGATATTTTCATGTTTATAGAGATGGCGGTGTAGATATTTCCAGATTTATAGAGATAGAGGTGTAGATATTTCCATCTTTCTACAGATGGCAGTGTAGATATTTCCATGTTTATACAGATGGCGGTGTAGATATTTCCATATTTATACAGATGTCTGTGTAGATATTTCCATGTGTATACAGATGGTATTGAAGGTATTTCCATGTTTATACAGATGGTGGTGTAGATATTTCCATGTTTATTCAGATGACTGTGTAGATATTTCCATGTTTTTACAGATGGCAGTGTAGATATTTCAATGTATATAGAGATGGCACTGTAGATATTTCCATGTTTATACAGATCGCGGTGTAGATATTTCCATGTTTATACAGATAGCGGTGTAGATATTTCCATGTTTTTACAGATATCGGTGTAGATATTTCCATGTTTACACAGATTGCGGTGTAGATATTTCCATCTTTCTACAGATGGCATTGTAGATATTTTCATGTTTATACAGATGGCGGTGTAGATATTTCCATGTTTATATAGATGGTGGTGTAGATATTACCATGTTTATACAGATAGCGGTGTAGATATTTCCATGTTTATACAGATCGTGGTGAAGATATTTCCATGTTTATACAGATCGCGGTGTAGATATTTCCATGTTTATACAGATCGCGGTGTAGATATTTCCATGTTTATACAGATCGCGGTGCAGATATTTATATCTTTATACAGATGGCATTGTAGATATTTCCTTATTCACACAGATGGCGGTGTAGATGTTTCCATGTTTATACAGATGGCGGAGTAGTTAGTTCCATGTTTATGGAGATGGCAGTGTAGATATTTTCATGTTTATAGAGATGGCGGTGTAGATATTTCCATGTTTATAGAGATAGCAGTGTAGATATTTACATGTTTATACAGATGGCTGTGTAGATATTTCCATGTTTATACAGATGGCATTGTAGATATTTCCATGTTTATACAGATGACTGTATAGGTATTTCCATGTTTTTACAGATGGCAGTGCAGATATTTCCATGTTTATAGAGATAGCGGTGTAGATATTTCCATGTTTGTACAGATGGCGGTGTTGATATTTCCATCTATACACAGATGGCCGTGTAGATATTTCCATGTTTATACAGATGGCGGCATAGATATTTCCATGGACATGCAGATGGTGGTGTAGATATTTCCATGTTTATACAGATAGCGGTGTAGATATTTCCATGTTTACAAAGATGGTGGTGTAGATATTTCCGTGTTTATACACATGGTGGAGTAGATACTTCCATCTTTATGGGGATGGCAGTGTAGATATTTTCATGTTTATAGAGATGGCGGTGTAGATATTTCCATATTTATAGAGATAGCGGTGTAGATATTTCCATCTTTCTACAGATGGCAGTGTAGATATTTCCATGTTTATACAGATGGCGGTGTAGATATTTCCATATTTATACAGATGTCTGTGTAGATATTTCCATGTGTATACAGATGGTATTGAAGGTATTTCCATGTTTATACAGATGGTGGTGTAGATAATTCCATGTTTATTCAGATGACTGTGTAGATATTTCCATGTTTTTACAGATGGCAGTGTAGATATTTCAATGTTTATAGAGATGGCACTGTAGATATTTCCATGTTTATACAGATCACGGTGTAGATATTTCCATGTTTATACAGATAGCGGTGTAGATATTTCCATGTTTGTACAGATATCGGTGTAGATATTTCCATGTTTACACAGATTGCGGTGTAGATATTTGCATCTTTCTACAGATGGCATTGTAAATATTTCCATGCTTATACAGATGGCGGTGTAGATATTTCCATGTTTATATAGATGGTGGTTTAGATATTACCATGTTTATACACATAGCGGTGTAGATATTTCCATGTTTATACAGATTGTGGTGAAGATATTTCCATGTTTATACAGATCGCGGTGTAGATATTTCCATGTTTATACAGATCGCGTTGTAGATATTTCCATTTTTATACAGATCGCGGTGTAGATATTTCCATGTTTGTATAGATAGCGGTGTAGATATTTCCATGTTTATACAGATAGCGGTGTAGATATTTCCATGTTTAAAGAGATAGCGGTGTAGGGATTTCCATGTTTATAGACATTGCGGTGTAGATATTTCCATGTTTATGTAGATGGCGTTGTAGATATTTCCATGTTTATACCGATAGCGGTGTTGGTATTTCCAGGTTTACTCACATAGCGATGTAGATATTTCCATGTTTATACAGATCGCGGTGCAGATATTTATATGTTTATACAGATGGCATTGTAGATATTTCCTTATTCACACAGATGGCGGTGTAGAAGTTTCCATGTTTATACAGATGGCGGAGTAGTTAGTTCCATGTTTATGGAGATGGCAGTGTAGATATTTTCATGTTTATAGAGATGGCGGTGTAGATATTTCCATGTTTATAGAGATAGCAGTGTAGATATTTACATGTTTATACAGATGGCTGTGTAGATATTTCCATGAGTATTCAGATGGCATTGTAGATATTACCATGTTTATACAGATGACTCAATAGATATTTCCATGTTTTTACAGATGGCAGTGCAGATATTTCCATGTTTATAGAGATAGCGGTGTAGATATTTCCATGTTTGTACAGATGGCGGTGTTGATATTTCCATCTATACACAGATGTCCGTGTAGATATTTCCATGTTTATACAGATGGCGGCATAGATATTTCCATGGACATGCAGATGGTGGTGTAGATATTTCCAAGTTTATACAGATAGCGGTGTAGATATTTCCATCTTTCTACAGATGGCAGTGTAGATATTTCCATGTTTATACAGATGGCGGTGTAGATATTTCCATATTTATACAGATGTCTGTGTAGATATTTCCATGTGTATACAGATGGTATTGAAGGTATTTCCATGTTTATACAGATGGTGGTGTAGATATTTCCATGTTTATTCAGATGACTGTGTAGATATTTCCAAGTTTTTACAGATGGCAGTGTAGATATTTCAATGTTTATAGAGATGGCGTTGTAGATATTTCCATGTTTATACAGATCGCGGTGTAGATATTTCCATGTTTATACATATAGCGGTGTAGATATTTCCATGTTTGTACAGATATCGGTGTAGATATTTCCATGTTTACACAGATTGCGGTGTAGATATTTCCATCTTTCTACAGATGGCATTGTAGATATTTCCATGTTTATAGAGATGGCGGTGTAGATACTTCCATGTTTATATAGATGGTGGTGTAGATATTACCATGTTTATACAGATAGCGGTGTAGATATTTCCATGTTTATACAGATTTTGGTGAAGATATTTCCATGTTTATACAGATCGCGGTGTAGATATTTCCATGTTTATACAGATCGCGTTGTAGATATTTCCATTTTTATACAGATCGCGGGGTAGATATTTCCATGTTTGTACAGATAGCGGTGTAGATATTTCCATGTTTATACAGATAGCGGTATAGATATTTCCATGTTTAAAGAGATAGCGGTGTAGGGATTTCCATGTTTGTAGACATTGCGGTGTAGATATTTCCATGTTTATGTAGATGGCGTTGTAGATATTTCCATGTTTATACCGATAGCGGTGTTGGTATTTCCACGTTTACTCAGCGATGTAGATATTTCCATGTTTATACAGATCGCGGTGCAGATATTTATATCTTTATACAGATGGCATTGTAGATATTTCCTTATTCACACAGATGGCGGTGTAGATGTTTCCATGTTTATACAGATGGCGGAGTAGTTAGTTCCATGTTTATGGAGATGGCAGTGTAGATATTTTCATGTTTATAGAGATGGCGGTGTAGATATTTCCATGTTTATAGAGATAGCAGTGTAGATATTTACATGTTTATACAGTTGGCTGTGTAGATATTTCCATGAGTATTCAGATGGCATTGTAGATATTTCCATGTTTATGCAGATGACTGTATAGGTATTTCCATGTTTTTACAGACGGCAGTGCAGATATTTCCATGTTTATAGAGATAGCGGTGTAGATATTTCCATGTTTGTACAGATGGCGGTGTTGATATTTCCATCTATACACAGATGGCCGTGTAGATATTTCCGTGTTTATACAGATCGCGGTGCAGATATTTATATCTTTATACAGATGGCATTGTAGATATTTCCTTATTCACACAGATGGCGTTGTAGATGTTTCCCTGTTTATACAGATGGCGGAGTAGTTAGTTCCATGTTTATGGAGATGGCAGTGTAGATATTTTCATGTTTATAGAGATGGCGGTGTAGATATTTCCATGTTTTTAGAGATAGCAGTGTAGATATTTACATGTTTACAGATGGCTGTGTAGATATTTCCATGAGTACTCAGATGGCCTTGTAGATATTTCCATGTTTATACAGACGACTGTATAGGTGTTTCCATGTTTTTACAGATGGCAGTGCAGATATTTCCATGTTTATAGAGATAGCGGTGTAGATATTTCCATGTTTGTACAGATGGCGGTGTTGATATTTCCATCTATACACAGATGGCCGTGTAGATATTTCCATGTTTATACAGATGGCGGCAAAGATATTTCCATGGACATGCAGATGGTGGTGTAGATATTTCCATGTTTATACAGATAGCGGTGTAGATATTTCCATGTTTACACAGATGGTGGTGTAGATATTTCCGTGTTTATACACATGGCGGAGTAGATACTTCCATCTTTATGGAGATGGCAGTGTTGATATTTTCATGTTTATAGAGATGGCGGTGTATACATTTCCATATTTATAGAGATAGCGGTGTAGATATTTCCATCTTTCTACAGATGGCAGTGTAGATATTTCCATGTTTATACAGATGGCGGTGTAGATATTTCCATGTATACACAGATGGCCGTGTAGATATTTCCATGTTTATACAGATGGCGGCGTAGATATTTCCATGGACATGTAGATGGTGGTGTAGATATTTCCATGTTTATACACATAGCAGTGTAGATATTTCCATGTTTACACAGATGGTGGTGTAGATATTTCCATGTTTATACACATGGCGGAGTAGATACTTCCATCTTTATGGAGATGGCAGTGTAGATATTTTCATGTTTATAGAGATGGCGGTGTAGATATTTCCATATTTATAGAGATAGCGGTGTAGATATTTCCATCTTTCTACAGATGGCAGTGTAGATATTTGCATGTTTATACAGATGGCGGTGTAGATATTTCCATATTTATACAGATGTCTGTGTAGGTATTTCCATGTGTATACAGATGGTAATGAAGTTATTTCCATGTTTATACAGATGGTGGTGTAGATATTTTCATGTTTATTCATATGACTGTGTAGATATTTCCATGTTTTTACAGATGGCAGTGTTGATATTTCAATGTTAATAGAGATGGCACTGTAGATATTTCCATGTTTATACAAATCACGGTGTAGATATTTCCATGTTTATACAGATAGCGGTGTAGATATTTCCATGTTTTTACAGATATCGGTGTAGATATTTCCATGTTTACACAGATTGCGGTGTAGATATTTCCATCTTTCTACAGATGGCATTGTAGATATTTCCATGTTTATACAGATGGCGGTGTAGATATTTCCATGTTTATATAGATGGTGGTGTAGATATTACCATGTTTATACAGATAGCGGTGTAGATATTTCCATGTTTGTACAGATGGCGGTGTTTATATTTCCATCTATACACTGATGGCCGTGTAGATATTTCCATGTTTATACAGATGGCGGCATAGATATTTCCATGGACATGCAGATAGTGGTGTAGATATTTCCATGTTTATACAGATAGCGGTGTAGATATTTCCATGTTTACACAGATGGTGGTGTAGATATTTCCGTTTTTATACACATGGCGGAGTAGATACTTCCATCTTTATGGAGATGGCAGTGTAGATATTTTCATGTTTATAGAGATGGCGGTGTAGATATTTCCAGGTTTATATGGATGGTGGTGTAGATATTATCATGTTTATACAGATAGCGGTGTAGATATTTCCATGTTTATACAGATCTTGGTGAAGATATTTCCATGTTTATACAGATCGCGGTGTAGATATTTCCATGTTTATACAGATCGCAGTGTAGATATTTCCATGTTTATACAGATCGCCTTGTAGATATTTCCATGTTTATACAGATCGCATTGTAGATATTTCCATGTTTGTACAGATAGCGGTGTAGATATTTCCATGTTTATACAGATAGCAGTGTAGATATTTCCATGTTTAAAGAGATAGCGGTGTAGGTATTTCCATGTTTATACACATTGCAGTGTAGATATTTCCATGTTTATGTAGATGGCGTTGTAGATATTTCCATGTTTATACCGATAGCGGTGTTGTTATTTCCACGTTTACTCAGATAGCGATGTAGATATTTCCATGTTTATACAAATCGCGGTGCAGATATTTATATCTTTATACAGATGGCATTGTAGATATTTCCTTATTCACACAGATGGCGTTGTAGATGTTTCCATGTTTATACAGATGGCGGAGTAGTTAGTTCCATGTTTATGGAGATGGCAGTGTAGATATTTTCATGTTTATAGAGATGGCGGTGTAGATATTTCCATGTTTATAGAGATAGCAGTGTAGATATTTACATGTTTATACAGATGGCTGTGTAGATATTTCCATGTGTATACAGATGGCATTGTAGATATTTCCATGTTTATACAGATGACTGTATAGCTATTTCCATGTTTTTACAGATGGCAGTGCAGATATTTGCATGTTTACAGAGATAGCGGTGTAGATATTTCCATGTTTGTACAGATGGCGGTGTTGATATTTCCATCTATACACAGATGGCCGTGTAGATATTTCCATGTTTATACAGATGGCGGCATAGATATTTCCATGGACATGCAGATGGTGGTGTAGATATTTCCTTGTTTATACACATAGCGGTGTAGATATTTCCATGTTTACACAGATGGTGGTGTAGATATTTCCGTGTTTATACACATGGCGGAGTAGATACTTCCATCTTTATGGAGATGGCAGTGTAGATATTTTCATGTTTATAGAGATGGCGGTGTAGATATTTCCATATTTATAGAGATAGCGCTGTAGATATTTCCATCTTTCTACAGATGGCAGTGTAGATATTTCAATGTTTATAGAGATGGCACTGTAGATATTTCCATGTTTATACAGATCGCGGTGTAGATATTTCCATGTTTATACAGATAGCGGTGTAGATATTTCCATGTTTTTACAGATATCGGTGTAGATATTTCCATGTTTACACAGATTGCGGTGTAGATATTTCCATCTTTCTACAAATGGCATTGTAGATATTTCCATGTTTATACAGATGGCGGTGTAGATATTTCCATGTTTATATAGATGGCGGTGTAGATATTACCATGTTTATACAGATAGCGGTGTAGATATTTCCATGTTTATACAGATCGTGGTGAAGATATTTCCATGTTTATACAGATCACGGTGTAGATATTTCCGTGTTTATACAGATCACGTTGTAGATATTTCCATGTTTATACATATAGCGGTGTAGATATTTCCATGTTTGTACAGATATCGGTGTAGATATTTCCATGTTTACACAGATTGCGGTGTAGATATTTCCATCTTTCTACAGATGGCACTGTAGATATTTCCATGTTTATAGAGATGGCGGTGTAGATATTTCCATGTTTATATAGATGGTGGCGTAGATATTACCATGTTTATACAGATAGCGGTGTAGATATTTCCATGTTTATACAGATTGTGGTGAAGATATTTCCATGTTTATACAGATCGCGGTGTAGATATTTCCATGTTTATACAGATCGCGTTGTAGATATTTCCATTTTTATACAGATCGCGGGGTAGATATTTCCATGTTTGTACAGATAGCGGTGTAGATATTTCCATGTTTATACAGATAGCGGTGTAGATATTTCCATGTTTAAAGAGATAGCGGTGTAGGGATTTCCATGTTTATAGACATTGCGGTGTAGATATTTCCATGTTGATGTAGATGGCGTTGTAGATATTTCCATGTTTATACCGATAGCGGTGTTGGTATTTCCACGTTTACTCAGATAGCGATGTAGATTTTTCCATGTTTATACAGATCGCGGTGCAGATATTTATATCTTTATACAGATGGCATTGTAGATATTTCCTTATTCACACAGATGGCGGTGTAGATGTTTCCATGTTTATACAGATGGCGGAGTAGTTAGTTCCATGTTTATGGAGATGGCAGTGTAGATATTTTCATGTTTATAGAGATGGCGGTGTAGATATTTCCATGTTTATAGAGATAGCAGTGTAGATATTTACATGTTTATACAGTTGGCTGTGTAGATATTTCCATGAGTATTCGGATGGCATTGTAGATATTTCCATGTTTATACAGATGACTGTATAGGTATTTCCATGTTTTTACAGACGGCAGTGCAGATATTTCCATGTTTATAGAGATAGCGGTGTAGATATTTCCATGTTTGTACAGATGGCGGTGTTGATATTTCCATCTATACACAGATGGCCGTGTAGATATTTCCGTGTTTATACAGATGGCGGCATAGTTATTTCCATGGACATGCAGATGGTGGTGTAGATATTTCCATGTTTATACAGATAGCGGTGTAGATATTTCCATCTTTCTACAGATGGCAGTGTAGATATTTCCATGTTTATACAGATGGCGGTGTAGATATTTCCATATATATACAGATGTCTGTGTAGTTATTTCCATGTGTATACAGATGGTATTGAAGGTATTTCCATGTTTATACAGATGGTGGTGTAGATATTTCCATGTTTATTCAGATGGCATTGTAGATATTTCCATGTTTATACAGATGACTGTATAGGTATTTCCATGTTTTTACAGATGGCAGTGCAGATATTTCCATGTTTATAGAGATAGCGGTGTAGATATTTCCATGTTTGTACAGATGGCGGTGTTGATATTTCCATCTATACACAGATGGCCGTGTAGATATTTCCATGTTTATACAGATGGCGGCATAGATATTTCCATGGACATGCAGATGGTGGTGTAGATATTTCCATGTTTATACAGATAGCGGTGTAGATATTTCCATGTTTACACAGATGGTGGTGTAGATATTTCCGTGTTTATAAACATGGTGGAGTAGATACTTCCATCTTTATGGGGATGGCAGTGTAGATATTTTCATGTTTATAGAGATGGCGGTGTAGATATTTCCATATTTATAGAGATAGCGGTGTAGATATTTCCATCTTTCTACAGATGGCAGTGTAGATATTTCCATGTTTATACAGATGGCGGTGTAGATATTTCCATATTTATACAGATGTCTGTGTAGATATTTCCATGTGTATACAGATGCTATTGAAGGTATTTCCATGTTTATACAGATGGTGGTGTAGATAATTCCATGTTTATTCAGATGACTGTGTAGATATTTCCATGTTTTTACAGATGGCAGTGTAGATATTTCAATGTTTATAGAGATGGCACTGTAGATATTTCCATGTTTATACAGATCACGGTGTAGATATTTCCATGTTTATACAGATAGCGGTGTCGATATTTCCATGTTTTTACAGATATCGGTGTAGATATTTCCATGTTTACACAGATTGCGGTGTAGATATTTCCATCTTTCTACAGATGGCATTGTAGATATTTCCATTTTTATACAGATGGCGGTGTAGATATTTCCATGTTTATATAGATGGTGGTTTAGATATTACCATGTTTATACACATAGCGGTGTAGATATTTCCATGTTTATACAGATTGTGGTGAAGATATTTCCATGTTTATACAGATCGCGGTGTAGATATTTCCATGTTTATACAGATCGCGTTGTAGATATTTCCATTTTTATACAGATCGCGGTGTAGATATTTCCATGTTTGTATAGATAGCGGTGTAGATATTTCCATGTTTATACAGATAGCGGTGTAGATATTTCCATGTTTAAAGAGATAGCGGTGTAGGGATTTCCATTTTTTTAGACGTTGCGGTGTAGATATTTCCATGTTTATGTAGGTGGCGTTGTAGATATTTCCATGTTTATACCGATAGCGGTGTTGGTATTTCCACGTTTACTCACATAGCGATGTAGATATTTCCATGTTTATACAGATCGCGGTGCAGATATTTATATGTTTATACAGATGGCATTGTAGATATTTCCTTATTCACACAGATGGCGGTGTAGAAGTTTCCATGTTTATACACATGGCGGAGTAGTTAGTTCCATGTTTATGGAGATGGCAGTGTAGATATTTTCATGTTTATAGAGATGGCGGTGTAGATATTTCCATGTTTATAGAGATAGCAGTGTAGATATTTACATGTTCATACAGATGGCTGTGTAGATATTTCCATGAGTATTCAGATGGCATTGTAGATATTACCATGTTTATACAGTTGAATCTATAGGTATTTCCATGTTTTTACAGATGGCAGTGCAGATATTTCCATGTTTATAGAGATAGCGGTGTAGATATTTCCATGTTTGTACAGATGGCGGTGTTGATATTTCCATCTATACACAGATGTCCGTGTAGATATTTCCATGTTTATACAGATGGCGGCATAGATATTTCCATGGACATGCAGATGGTGGTGTAGATATTTCCAAGTTTATACAGATAGCGGTGTAGATATTTCCATCTTTCTACAGATGGCAGTGTAGATATTTCCATGTTTATACAGATGGCGGTGTAGATATTTCCATATTTATACAGATGTCTGTGTAGATATTTCCATGTGTATACAGATGGTATTGAAGGTATTTCCATGTTTATACAGATCGCGGTGTAGATATTTCCATGTTTATACAGATCGCGTTGTAGATTTTGCCATTTTTATACAGATCGCGGGGTAGATATTTCCATGTTTGTACAGATAGCGGTGTAGATATTTCCATGTTTATACAGATTGTGGTGAAGGTATTTCCATGTTTATACAGATCGCGGTGTAGATATTTCCATGTTTATACAGATCGCGTTGTAGATTTTGCCATTTTTATACAGATCGCGGGGTAGATATTTCCATGTTTGTACAGATAGCGGTGTAGATATTTCCATGTTTATACAGATAGCGGTGTAAATATTTCCATGTTTAAAGAGATAGCGGTGTAGGGATTTCCATGTTTATAGACATTGCGGTGTAGATATTTCCATGTTTATGTAGATGGCGTTGTAGATATTTCCATGTTTATACCGATAGCGGTGTTGGTATTTCCACGTTTACTCAGATAGCGATGTAGATTTTTCCATGTTTATACAGATCGCGGTGCAGATATTTATATCTTTATACAGATGGCATTGTAGATATTTCCTTATTCACACAGATGGCGGTGTAGATGTTTCCATGTTTATACAGATGGCGGAGTAGTTAGTTCCATGTTTATGGAGATGGCAGTGTAGATATTTTCATGTTTATAGAGATGGCGGTGTAGATATTTCCATGTTTATAGAGATAGCAGTGTAGATATTTACATGTTTATACAGTTGGCTGTGTAGATATTTCCATGAGTATTCAGATGGCATTGTAGATATTTCCATGTTTATACAGATGACTGTATAGGTATTTCCATGTTTTTACAGACGGCAGTGCAGATATTTCCATGTTTATAGAGATAGCGGTGTAGATATTTCCATGTTTGTACAGATGGCGGTGTTGATATTTCCATCTATACACAGATGGCCGTGTAGATGTTTCCGTGTTTATACAGATGGAGGCATAGTTATTTCCATGGACATGCAGATGGTGGTGTAGATATTTCCATGTTTATACAGATAGCGCTGTAGATATTTCCATCTTTCTACAGATGGCAGTGTAGATATTTCCATGTTTATACAGATGGCGGTGTAGATATTTCCATATATATACAGATGTCTGTGTAGTTATTTCCATGTGTATACAGATGGTATTGAAGGTATTTCCATGTTTATACAGATGGTGGTGTAGATATTTCCATGTTTATTCAGATGACTGTGTAGATATTTCCATGTTTTTACAGATGGCAGTGTAGATATTTCAATGTTTATAGAGATGGCATTGTAGATATTTCCATGTTTATACAGATCACGGTGTAGATATTTCCATGTTTATACAGATAGCGGTGTAGATATTTCCATGTTTTTACAGATATCGGTGTAGATATTTCCATGTTTACACAGATTGCGGTGTAGATATTTCCATCTTTCTACAGATGGCATTGTAGATATTTCCATGTTTATACAGATGGCGGCGTAGATATTTCCATGTTTATATAGATGGTGGTGTAGATATTACCATGTTTATACAGATAGCGGTGTAGATATTTCCATGTTTATACAGATCGTGGTGAAGATATTTCCATGTTTATACAGATCGCGGTGTAGATATTTCCATGTTTATACAGATCGCGTTGTAGGTATTTCCATGTTTATACAGATTGCGGTGTAGATATTTCCATGTTTGTACAGATAGCGGTGTAGATATTTCCATGTTTATACAGATAGCGGTGTAGATATTTCCATGTTTAAAGAGAAAGAGGTGTAGGGATTTCCATGTTTATAGACATTGCGGTGTAGATATTTCCATGTTTATGTTGATGGCATTGTAGATAATTCCATGTTTATACCGATAGCGGTGTTGGTATTTCCACGTTTACTCAGATAGCGATGTAGATATTTCCATGTTTATACAGATCGCGGTGCAGATATTTATATCTTTATACAGAGGGCATTGTAGATATTTCCTTATTCACACAGGTGGCGGTGTAGATGTTTCCCTGTTTATACAGATGGCGGAGTAGTTAGTTCCATGTTTATGGAGATGGCAGTGTAGATAATTTCATGTTTATAGAGATGGCGGTGTAGATATTTCCATATTTATAGAGATAGCGGCGTAGATATTTCCATCTTTCTACAGATGGCAGTGTAGATATTTGCATGTTTATACAAATGGCGGTGTAGATATTTCCATATTTATACAGATGTCTGTGTAGGTATTTCCATGTGTATACAGATGGTATTGAAGATATTTCCATGTTTATACAGATGGTGGTGTAGATATTTTCACGTTTATTCATATGACTGTGTAGATATTTCCATGTTTTTACAGATGGCAGTGTTGATATTTCAATGTTTATAGAGATGGCACTGTAGATATTTCCATGTTTATACAGATCACGGTGTAGATATTTCCATGTTTATACAGATTGCGGTGTAGATATTTCCATGTTTTTACAGATATCGGTGTAGATATTTCCATGTTTACACAGATTGCGGTGTAGATATTTCCATCTTTCTACAGATGGCATTGTAGATATTTCCATGTTTATACAGATGGCGGTGTAGATATTTCCATGTTTATATAGATGGTGGTGTAGATATTACCATGTTTATACAGATAGCGGTGTAGATATTTCCATGTTTATACAGATCGCGGTGAAGATATTTCCATGTTTATACAGATCGCGGTGTAGATATTTCCGTGTTTATACAGATCGCGTTGTAGATATTTCCATGTTTATACAGATCGCGGTGTAGATATTTCCATGTTTGTACAGATAGCAGTGTAGATATTTCCATGTTTATAGAGATCGTGGTGAAGATATTTCCATGTTTATAAAGATCGCGGTGTAGATATTTCCATGTTTATACAGATCGCGTTGTAGATATTTCCATGTTTATACAGATCGCGGTGTAGATATTTCCATGTTTGTACAGATAGCGGTGTAGATATTTCCATGTTTATACAGATAGCGGTGTAGATATTTCCATGTTTAAAGAGATAGCGGTGTAGGGATTTCCATGTTTATAGACATTGCGGTGTAGATATTTCCATGTTTATGTAGATGGCGTTGTAGATATTTCCATGTTTATACCGATAGCGGTGTTGGTATTTCCACGTTTACTCAGATAGCGATGTAGATTTTTCCATGTTTATACAGATCGCGGTGCAGATATTTATATCTTTATACAGATGGCATTGTAGATATTTCCTTATTCACACAGATGGCGGTGTAGATGTTTCCATGTTTATACAGATGGCGGAGTAGTTAGTTCCATGTTTATGGAGATGGCAGTGTAGATATTTTCATGTTTATAGAGATGGCGGTGTAGATATTTCCATGTTTATAGAGATAGCAGTGTAGATATTTACATGTTTATACAGTTGGCTGTGTAGATATTTCCATGAGTATTCAGATGGCATTGTAGATATTTCCATGTTTATACAGATGACTGTATAGGTATTTCCATGTTTTTACAGACGGCAGTGCAGATATTTCCATGTTTATAGAGATAGCGGTGTAGATATTTCCATGTTTGTACAGATGGCGGTGTTGATATTTCCATCTATACACAGATGGCCGTGTAGATGTTTCCGTGTTTATACAGATGGAGGCATAGTTATTTCCATGGACATGTAGATGGTGGTGTAGATATTTCCATGTTTATACAGATAGCGCTGTAGATATTTCCATCTTTCTACAGATGGCAGTGTAGATATTTCCATGTTTATACAGATGGCGGTGTAGATATTTCCATATATATACAGATGTCTGTGTAGTTATTTCCATGTGTATACAGATGGTATTGAAGGTATTTCCATGTTTATACAGATGGTGGTGTAGATATTTCCATGTTTATTCAGATGACTGTGTAGATATTTCCATGTTTTTACAGATGGCAGTGTAGATATTTCAATGTTTATAGAGATGGCATTGTAGATATTTCCATGTTTATACAGATCACGGTGTAGATATTTCCATGTTTATACAGATAGCGGTGTAGATATTTCCATGTTTTTACAGATATCGGTGTAGATATTTCCATGTTTACACAGATTGCGGTGTAGATATTTCCATCTTTCTACAGATGGCATTGTAGATATTTCCATGTTTATACAGATGGCGGCGTAGATATTTCCATGTTTATATAGATGGTGGTGTAGATATTACCATGTTTATACAGATAGCGGTGTAGATATTTCCATGTTTATACAGATCGTGGTGAAGATATTTCCATGTTTATACAGATCGCGGTGTAGATATTTCCATGTTTATACAGATCGCGTTGTAGGTATTTCCATGTTTATACAGATTGCGGTGTAGATATTTCCATGTTTGTACAGATAGCGGTGTAGATATTTCCATGTTTATACAGATAGCGGTGTAGATATTTCCATGTTTAAAGAGAAAGAGGTGTAGGGATTTCCATGTTTATAGACATTGCGGTGTAGATATTTCCATGTTTATGTTGATGGCATTGTAGATAATTCCATGTTTATACCGATAGCGGTGTTGGTATTTCCACGTTTACTCAGATAGCGATGTAGATATTTCCATGTTTATACAGATCGCGGTGCAGATATTTATATCTTTATACAGAGGGCATTGTAGATATTTCCTTATTCACACAGGTGGCGGTGTAGATGTTTCCCTGTTTATACAGATGGCGGAGTAGTTAGTTCCATGTTTATGGAGATGGCAGTGTAGATATTTTCATGTTTATAGAGATGGCGGTGTAGATATTTCCATATTTATAGAGATAGCGGCGTAGATATTTCCATCTTTCTACAGATGGCAGTGTAGATATTTGCATGTTTATACAAATGGCGGTGTAGATATTTCCATATTTATACAGATGTCTGTGTAGGTATTTCCATGTGTATACAGATGGTATTGAAGATATTTCCATGTTTATACAGATGGTGGTGTAGATATTTTCACGTTTATTCATATGACTGTGTAGATATTTCCATGTTTTTACAGATGGCAGTGTTGATATTTCAATGTTTATAGAGATGGCACTGTAGATATTTCCATGTTTATACAGATCACGGTGTAGATATTTCCATGTTTATACAGATTGCGGTGTAGATATTTCCATGTTTTTACAGATATCGGTGTAGATATTTCCATGTTTACACAGATTGCGGTGTAGATATTTCCATCTTTCTACAGATGGCATTGTAGATATTTCCATGTTTATACAGATGGCGGTGTAGATATTTCCATGTTTATATAGATGGTGGTGTAGATATTACCATGTTTATACAGATAGCGGTGTAGATATTTCCATGTTTATACAGATCGCGGTGAAGATATTTCCATGTTTATACAGATCGCGGTGTAGATATTTCCGTGTTTATACAGATCGCGTTGTAGATATTTCCATGTTTATACAGATCGCGGTGTAGATATTTCCATGTTTGTACAGATAGCAGTGTAGATATTTCCATGTTTATAGAGATCGTGGTGAAGATATTTCCATGTTTATAAAGATCGCGGTGTAGATATTTCCATGTTTATACAGATCGCGTTGTAGATATTTCCATGTTTATACAGATCGCGGTGTAGATATTTCCATGTTTGTACAGATAGCGGTGTAGATATTTCCATGTTTATACAGATAGCGGTGTAGATATTTCCATGTTTAAAGAGATAGCAGTGTAGGTATTTCCATGTTTATAGACATTGCGGTGTAGATATTTCCATGTTTATGTAGATGGCGTTGTAGATATTTCCATGTTTATACCGATAGCGGTGTTGGTATTTCCACGTTTACTCAGATAGCGATGTAGATATTTCCATGTTTATACAGATCGCGGTGCAGATATTTATATCTTTATACAGATGGCATGGTAGATATTTCCTTATTCACACAGATGGCGTTGTAGATGTTTCCATGTTTATACAGATGGCGGAGTAGTTAGTTCCATGTTTATGGAGATGGCAGTGTAGATATTTTCATGTTTATAGAGATGGCGGTGTAGATATTTCCATGTTTATAGAGATAGCAGTGTAGATATTTACATGTTTATACAGATGGCTGTGTAGAGATTTCCATGTGTATACAGATGGCATTGCAGATATTTCCATGTTTATACAGATGACTGTATAGGTATTTCCATGTTTTTACAGATGGCAGTGCAGATATTTCCATGTTTATAGAAATAGCACTGTAGATATTTCCATGTTTGTACAGATGGTGGTGTTGTTATTTCCATCTATTCACAGATGGCCGTGTAGATATTTCCATGTTTATACAGATGGCGGCATAGATATTTCCATGGACATGCAGATGGTGGTGTAGATATTTCCATGTTTATACAGATAGCGGTGTAGATATTTCCATGTTTACACAGATGGTGGTGTAGATATTTCCGTGTTTCTACACATGGCGGAGTAGATACTTCCATCTTTATGGAGATGGCAGTGTAGATATTTTCATGTTTATAGAGATGGCGGTGTAGATATTTCCATATTTATAGAGATAGCGGTGTAGATATTTCCATTTTTCTACAGATGGCAGTGTAGATATTTCCATGTTTATACAGATGGCGGTGTAGATATTTCCATATTTATACAGATGTCTGTGTAGATATTTCCATGTGTATACAGATGGTATTGAAGGTATTTCCATGTTTATACAGATGGTGGTGTAGATATTTCCATGTTTATTCAGATGACTGTGTAGATATTTCCATGTTTTTACAGATGGCAGTGTAGATATTTCAATGTTTATAGAGATGGCACTGTAGATATTTCCATGTTTATACAGATCGCGGTGTAGATATTTCCATGTTTATAAAGATAGTGGTGTAGATATTTTCATGTTTTTACATATATCGGTGTAGATATTTCCATGTTTACACAGATTGCGGTGTAGATATTTCCATCTTTCTACAGATGGCATTGTAGATATTTCCATGTTTATACAGATGGCGGTGTAGATATTTCCATGTTTATATAGATGGTGGTGTAGATATTACCATGTTTATACAGATAGCAGTGTAGATATTTCCATGTTTATACAGATCGTGGTGAAGATATTTCCATGTTTATACAGATCGCGGTGTAGATATTTCCATGTTTATACAGATTGCGGTGTAGATATTTCCATGTTTGTACAGATAGCGGTGTAGATATTTCCATGTTTATACAGATAGCGGTGTAGATATTTCCATGTTTAAAGAGATAGCGGTGTAGGTATTTCCATGTTTATAGACATTGCGGTGTAGATATTTCCAGGTTTATGTAGATGACGTTGTAGATATTTCCATGTTTATACCGATAGCGGTGTTGGTATTTCCACGTTTACTCAGATAGCAATGTAGATATTTCCATGTTTATACAGATCGCGGTGCAGATATTTATATCTTTATACAGATGGCATTGTAGATATTTCCTTATTCACACAGATGGCGGTGTTGATGTTTCCATGTTTATACAGATGGCAGAGTAGTTAGTTCCATGTTTATGGAGATGGCAGTGTAGATATATTCATGTTTGTACAGATAGCGGTGTAGATATTTCCATGTTTATACAGATAGCGGTGTAGATATTTCCATGTTTAAAGAGATAGCAGTGTAGGTATTTCCATGTTTATAGACATTGCGGTGTAGATATTTCCATGTTTATGTAGATGACGTTGTAGATATTTCCATGTTTATACCGATAGCGGTGTTGATATTTCCACGTTTACTCAGATAGCAATGTAGATATTTCCATGTTTATACAGATCGCGGTGCAGATATTTATATCTTTATACAGATGGCATTGTAGATATTTCCTTATTCACACAGATTTCGGTGTAGATGTTTCCATGTTTATACAGATGGCGGAGTAGTTAGTTCCATGTTTATGGAGATGGCAGTGTAGATATTTTCATGTTTGTACAGATAGCGGTGTAGATATTTCCATGTTTATACAGATCGTGGTGTAGATATTTCCATGTTTATACAGATCGCTTTGTAGATATTTCCATGTTTATACAGATCGCAGTGTAGATATTTCCATGTTTGTATAGATAGCGGTGTAGATATTTCCATGTTTATACAGATAGCGGTGTAGATATTTCCATGTTTAAAGAGATAGCGGTGTAGGTATTTCCATCTTTATAGACATTGCGGTGTAGATATTTCCATGTTTATGTAGATGGCGTTGTAGATACTTCCATGTTTATACCGATAGCGGTGATGGTATTTCCACGTTTACTCAGATAGCGATGTAGATATTTCCATGTTTATACAGATCGCGGTGCAGATATTTATATCTTTATACAGATGGCATTGTAGATATTTCCTTATTCACACAGATGGCGTTGTAGATGTTTCCATGTTTATACAGATGGCGGAGTAGTTAGTTCCATGTTTATGGAGATGGCAGTGTAGATATTTTCATGTTTATAGAGATGGCGGTGTAGATATTTCCATGTTTATAGAGATAGCAGTGTAGATATTTACATGTTTATACAGATGGCTGTGTAGATATTTCCATGTGTGTACAGATGGCATTGTAGATATTTCCATGTTTATACAGATGACTGTATAGGTATTTCCATGTTTTTACAGATGGCAGTGCAGATATTTCCATGTTTATAGAAATAGCAGTGTAGATATTTCCATGTTTGTACAGATGGCGGTGTTGATATTTCCATCTATACACTGATGGCCGTGTAGATATTTCCATGTTTATACAGATGGCGGCATAGATATTTCCATGGACATGAAGATGGTGGTGTAGATATTTCCCTGTTTATACAGATAGTGGTGTAGATATTTCCATGTTTACACAGATGGTGGTGTAGATATTTCCGTGTTTATACACATGGCGGAGTAGATACTTCCAGCTTTATGGAGATGGCAGTGTAGATATTTTCATGTTTATAGAGATGGCGGTGTAGATATTTCCATATTTATAGAGATAGCGGTGTAGAGATTTCCATCTTTCTACAGATGGCAGTGTAGATATTTCCATGTTTATATAGATTGCGGTGTAGATATTTCCATATTTATACAGATGTCTGTGTAGATATTTCCATGTGTATACAGATGGTATTGAAGGTATTTCCATGCTTATACAGATGGCGGTGTAGATATTTCCATGTTTAGTCAGATGACTGTGTAGATATTTCCATGTTTTTACAGATGGCAGTGTAGATATTTCCATGTTTATAGAGATGGCACTGTAGATATTATCATGTTTATACAGATCGCGGTGTAGATATTTCCATGTTTACAGATAGCGGTGTAGATATTTCTATGTTTTTACAGATATCGGTGTAGATATTTGCATGTTTACACAGATTGCGGTGTAGATATTTCCATCTTTCTACAGATGGCATTGTAGATATTTCCATGTTTATACAGATGGCGGTGTAGATATTTCCATGTTTATATAGATGGTGGTGTAGATATTACCATGTTTATACAGATAGCGGTGTAGATATTTCCATGTTTATACAGATCGTGGTGAAGATATTTCCATGTTTATACAGATCGCGGTGTAGATATTTCCGTGTTTATACAGATCGCGTTGTAGATATTTCCATGTTTATACAGATCACGGTGTAGATATTTCCATGTTTGTACAGATAGCGGTGTAGATATTTCCATGTTTATACAGATCGTGGTGAAGATATTTCCATGTTTATAAAGATCGCGGTGTAGATATTTCCATGTTTATACAGATCGCGTTGTAGATATTTCCATGTTTATACAGATCACGGTGTATATATTTCCATGTTTCTACAGATAGCGGTGTAGATATTTCCATGTTTATACAGATAGCGGTGTAGATATTTCCATGTTTGAAGAGATAGCGGTGTAGGTATTTCCATGTTTATAGACATTGCGGTGTAGATATTTCCATGTTTATGTAGATGGCGTTGTAGATATTTCCATGTTTATACCGATAGTGGTGTTGGCATTTCCACGTTTACTCAGATAGCGATGTAGATATTTCCAGGTTTATACAGATCGCGGTGAAGATATTTATATCTTTATAGAGATGGCATTGTAGATATTTCCTAATTCACACAGATGGCGGTGTAGATGTTTCCATGTTTACACAGATGGCGGAGTAGTTAGTTCCATGTTTATGGAGATGGCAGTGTAGATATTTTCATGTTTATAGAGATGGCGGTGTAGATATTTCCATGTTTATAGAGATAGCAGTGTAGATATTTACATGTTTATACAGATGGCTGTGTAGATATTTCCATGTGTATACAGATGGCATTGTAGATATTTCCATGTTTATACAGATGACTGTATAGGTATTTCCATGTTTTTACAGATGGCAGTGCAGATATTTCCATGTTTATAGAGATAGCGGTGTAGATATTTCCATGTTTGTACAGATGGCGGTGTTGATATTTCCATCTATACACAGATGGCCGTGTAGATATTTCCATGTTTATACAGATGGCGGCATAGATATTTCCATGGACATGCAGATGGTGGTGTAGATATTTCCATGTTTATACAGATAGCGGTGTAGATATTTCCATGTTTACACAGATGGTGGTGTAGATATTTCCGTGTTTATGCACATGGCGGGGTAGATACTTCCATCTTTATGGAGATGGCAGTGTAGACATTTTCATGTTTATAGAGATGGCGGTGTAGATATTTCCATATTTATAGAGATAGCGGTGTAGATATTTCCATCTTTCTACAGATGGCAGTGTAGATATTTCCATGTTTATACAGATGGCGGTGTAGATATTTCCATATTTATACAGATGTCTGTGTAGATATTTCCATGTGTATACAGATGGTATTGAAGGTATTTCCATGTTTATACAGATGGTGGTGTAGATATTTCCATGTTTATTCAGATGACTGTGTAGATATTTCCATGTTTTTACAGATGGCAGTGTAGATATTTCAATGTTTATAGAGATGGCACTGTAGATATTTCCATGTTTATAGAGATGGTGGTGTAGATATTTCCATGTTTATTCAGATGACTGTGTAGATATTTCCATGTTTTTACAGATGGCAGTGTAGATATTTCAATGTTTATAGAGATGGCACTGTAGATATTTCCATGTTTATACAGATGGCGGTGTAGATATTTCCATGTTTATACAGATAGCGGTGTAGATATTTCCATGTTTATACAGATATCGGTTTAGATATTTCCATGTTTACACAGATTGCGGTGTAGATATTTCCAACTTTCTACAGATGGCATTGTAGATATTTCCATGTTTATACAGATGTCGGTGTAGATATTTCCATGTTTATATAGATGGTGGTGTAGATATTACCATGTTTATACAGATAGCGGTGTAGATATTTCCATGTTTATACAGATCGTGGTGAAGATATTTCCATGTTTATACAGATCACGGTGTAGATATTTCCATGTTTATACAGATCGCGTTGTAGATATTTCCATGTTTATACAGATCGCGGTGCAGATATTTCCATGTTTGTACAGATAGCGGTGTAGATATTTCCATGTTTATACAGATAGCGGTGTAGAGATTTCCATGTTTAAAGAGATAGCGGTGTAGGTATTTCCATGTTTATAGACATTGCGGTGTAGATATTTCCATGTTTATGTAGATGGCGTTGTAGATATTTCCATGCTTATACCGATAGCGGTGTTGGTATTTCCACGTTTACTCAGATACCGATGTAGATTTTTCCATGTTTATACAGATCGCGGTGCAGATATTTATATCTTTATACAGATGGCATTGTAGATATTTCCTTATTCACACAGATGGCGGTGTAGATGTTTCCATGTTTATAGAGATGGCGGAGTAGTTAGTTCCATGTTTATGGAGATGGCAGTGTAGATATTTTCATGTTTATGGAGATGGCGGTGTAGATATTTCCATGTTTATAGAGATAGCAGTGTAGATATTTACATGTTTATACAGATGGCTGTGTAGATATTTCCATGTGTATACAGATGGCATTGTAGATATTTCCATGTTTATACAGATGACTGTATAGGTATTCCCATGTTTTTACAGATGGCAGTGCAGATATTTCCATGTTTATAGAGATTGCGGTGAAGATATTTCCATGTTTCTACAGATGGCGGTGTTGATATTTCCATCTATACTCAGATGGCTCTGTAGATATTTCCATTTTTATACAGATGGCGGCATAGATATTTCCATGGGCATGCAGATGGTGGTGTAGATATTTCCATGTTTATACAGATAGCGGTGTAGATATTTCCATGTTTACACAGATGGTTGTGTAGATATTTCCGTGTTTATACACATGGCGGAGTAGATACTTCCATCTTTATGGAGATGGCAGTGTAGATATTTTCATGTTTATAGAGATGGCGGTGTAGATATTTCCATATTTATAGAGATAGCGGTGTAGATATTTCCATCTTTCTACAGATGGCAGTGTAGATATTTCCATGTTTATATGTTTGGCGGTGTAGATATTTCCATATTTATACAGATGTCTGTGTAGATATTTCCATGTGTATACAGATGGTATTGAAGGTATTTCCATGTTTATACAGATGGTGGTGTAGATATTTCCATGTTTATTCAGATGACTGTGTAGATATTTCCATGTTTTTACAGATGGCAGTGTAGATATTTCAATGTTTATAGAGATGGCACTGTAGATATTTCCATGTTTATAGAGATGGTGGTGTAGATATTTCCATGTTTATTCAGATGACTGTGTAGATATTTCCATGTTTTTACAGATGGCAGTGTAGATATTTCAATGTTTATAGAGATGGCACTGTAGATATTTCCATGTTTATACAGATCGCGGTGTAGATATTTCCATGTTTATACAGATAGCGGTGTAGATATTTCCATGTTTTTACAGATATCGGTGTAGATATTTGCATGTTTACACAGATTGCGGTGCAGATATTTCCATCTTTCTACAGATGGCATTGTAGATATTTCCATGTTTATACAGATGGCGGTGTAAATATTTCCATGTTTATATAGATGGTGGTGTAGATATTACCATGTTTATACAGATAGCGGTGTAGATATTTCCATGTGTATACAGATCGTGGTGAAGATATTTCCATGTTTATACAGATCGCGGTGTAGATATTTCCGTGTTTATACAGATCGCGTTGTAGATATTTCCATGTTTATACAGATCACGGTGTAGATATTTCCATGTTTGTACAGATAGCGGTGTAGATATTTCCATGTTTATAAAGATCGTGGTGAAGATATTTCCATGTTTATAAAGATCACGGTGTAGATATTTCCATGTTTATACAGATCGCGTTGTAGATATTTCCATGTTTATAAAGATCGCGGTGTAGATATTTCCATGTTTATACAGATCGCGTTGTAGATATTGACATGTTTATACAGATCACGGTGTATATATTTCCATGTTTCTACAGATAGCGGTGTAGATATTTCCATGTTTATACAGATAGCGGTGTAGATATTTCCATGTTTGAAGAGATAGCGGTGTAGGTATTTCCATGTTTATAGACATTGCGGTGTAGATATTTCCATGTTTATGTAGATGGCGTTGTAGATATTTCCATGTTTATACCGATAGCGGTGTTGGCATTTCCAAGTTTACTCAGATAGCGATGTAGATATTTCCATGTTTATACAGATCGCGGTGCAGATATTTATATCTTTATACAGATGGCATTGTAGATATTTCCTTATTCACACAGATGGCGGTGTAGATGTTTCCATGTTTATACAGATGGCGGAGTAGTTAGTTCCATGTTTATGGAGATGGCAGTGTAGATATTTTCATGTTTATAGAGATGGCGGTGTAGATATTTCCATGTTTATAGAGATAGCAGTGTAGATATTTACATGTTTATACAGATGGCTGTGTAGATATTTCCATGTGTATACAGATGGCATTGTAGATATTTCCATGTTTATACAGATGACTGTATAGGTATTTCCATGTTTTTACAGATGGCAGTGCAGATATTTCCATGTTTATAGAGATAGCGGTGTAGATATTTCCATGTTTGTACAGATGGCGGTGTTGATATTTCCATCTATACACAGATGGCCGTGTAGATATTTCCATGTTTATACAGATGGCGGCATAGATATTTCCATGGACATGCAGATGGTGGTGTAGATATTTCCATGTTTATACAGATAGCGGTGTAGATATTTCCATGTTTACACAGATGGTGGTGTAGATATTTCCGTGTTTATGCACATGGCGGAGTAGATACTTCCATCTTTATGGAGATGGCAGTGTAGATATTTTCATGTTTATAGAGATGGCGGTGTAGATATTTCCATATTTATACAGATGTCTGTGTAGATATTTCCATGTGTATACAGATGGTATTGAAGGTATTTCCATGTTTATACAGATGGTGGTGTAGATATTTCCATGTTTATTCAGATGACTGTGTAGATATTTCCATGTTTTTACAGATGGCAGTGTAGATATTTCAATGTTTATAGAGATGGCACTGTAGATATTTCCATGTTTATAGAGATGGTGGTGTAGATATTTCCATGTTTATTCAGATGACTGTGTAGATATTTCCATGTTTTTACAGATGGCAGTGTAGATATTTCAATGTTTATAGAGATGGCACTGTAGATATTTCCATGTTTATACAGATGGCGGTGTAGATATTTCCATGTTTATACAGATAGCGGTGTAGATATTTCCATGTTTTTACAGATATCGGTTTAGATATTTCCATGTTTACACAGATTGCGGTGTAGATATTTCCAACTTTCTACAGATGGCATTGTAGATATTTCCATGTTTATACAGATGTCGGTGTAGATATTTCCATGTTTATATAGATGGTGGTGTAGATATTACCATGTTTATACAGATAGCGGTGTAGATATTTCTATGTTTATACAGATCGTGGTGAAGATATTTCCATGTTTATACAGATCGCGGAGTAGATATTTCCATGTTTATACAGATCGCGTTGTAGATATTTCCATGTTTATACAGATCGCGGTGCAGATATTTCCATGTTTGTACAGATAGCGGTGTAGATATTTCCATGCTTATACAGATAGCGGTGTAGAGATTTCCATGTTTAAAGAGATAGCGGTGTAGGTATTTCCATGTTTATAGACATTGCGGTGTAGATATTTCCATGTTTATGTAGATGGCGTTGTAGATATTTCCATGCTTATACCGATAGCGGTGTTGGTATTTCCACGTTTACTCAGATACCGATGTAGATATTTCCATGTTTATACAGATCGCGGTGCAGATATTTATATCTTTATACAGATGGCATTGTAGATATTTCCTTATTCACACAGATGGCGGTGTAGATGTTTCCATGTTTATAGAGATGGCGGAGTAGTTAGTTCCATGTTTATGGAGATGGCAGTGTAGATATTTTCATGTTTATAGAGATGGCGGTGTAGATATTTCCATGTTTATAGAGATAGCAGTGTAGATATTTACATGTTTATACAGATGGCTGTGTAGATATTTCCATGTGTATACAGATGGCATTGTAGATATTTCCATGTTTATACAGATGACTGTATAGGTATTCCCATGTTTTTACAGATGGCAGTGCAGATATTTCCATGTTTATAGAGATTGCGGTGAAGATATTTCCATGTTTCTACAGATGGCGGTGTTGATATTTCCATCTATACTCAGATGGCTCTGTAGATATTTCCATTTTTATACAGATGGCGGCATAGATATTTCCATGGGCATGCAGATGGTGGTGTAGATATTTCCATGTTTATACAGATAGCGGTGTAGATATTTCCATGTTTTTACAGATATCGGTGTAGATATTTCCATGTTTACACAGATTGCGGTGTAGATATTTCCATCTTTCTACAGATAGCATTGTAGATATTTCCATGTTTATACAGATGGCGGTGTAGATATTTCCATGTTTATATAGATGGCGGTGTAGATATTACCATGTTTATACAGATTGTGGTGAAGATATTTCCATGTTTATACAGATCACGGTGTAGATATTTCCGTGTTTATACAGATCACGTTGTAGATATTTCCATGTTTATACAGATCGCGGTGTAGATATTTCCATGTTTGTACAGATAGCGGTGTAGATATTTCCATGTTTATACAGATAGCGGTGTAAATATTTCCATGTTTAAAGAGATAGCGGTTTAGGTATTTCCATGTTTATTGACATTGCGGTGTAGATATTTCCATGTTTATGTAGATGGCGTTGTAGATATTTCCATGTTTATACCGATAGCGGTGTTGGTATTTCCACGTTTACTCAGATAGCGATGTAGATATTTCCATGTTTATACAGATCGCGGTGCAGATATTTATATCTTTATACAGATGGCATTGTAGATATTTCCTTATTCACACAGATGGCGGTGTAGATGTTTCCATGTTTATACAGATGGCGGAGTAGTTAGTTCCATGTTTATGGAGATGGCAGTGTAGATATGTTCATGTGTATAGAGATGGCGGTGTAGATATTTCCATGATTATAGAGATAGCAGTGTAGATATTTACATGTTTATACAGATGGCTGTATAGATATTTCCATGTGTATACAGATGGCATTGTAGATATTTCCATGTTTATACAGATGACTGTATAGGTATTTCCATGTTTTTACAGATGGCAGTGCAGATATTTCCATGTTTATAGAGATAGCGGTGTAGATATTTCCATGTTTGTACGGATGGCGGTGTTGATATTTCCATCTATACACAGATGGCCGTGTAGATATTTCCATGTTTATACAGATGGCGGCAAAGATATTTCCATGGACATGCAGATGGTGGTGTAGATATTTCCATGTTTATACAGATAGCGGTGTAGATATTTCCATGTTTACACAGATGGTGGTGTAGATATTTCCGTGTTTATACACATGGCAGAGTAGATACTTCCATCTTTATGGAGATGGCAGTGTAGATATTTTCATGTTTATAGAGATGGCGGTGTAGATATTTCCATATTTATAGAGATAGCGGTGTAGATATTTCCATCTTTCTACAGATGGCAGTGTAGATATTTCCATGTTTATACAGATGGCGGTGTAGATATTTCCATATTTATACAGATGTCTGTGTAGATATTTCCATGTGTATACAGATGGTATTGAAGGTATTTCCATGTTTATACAGATGGTGGTGTAGATATTTCCATGTTTATTCAGATGACTGTGTAGATATTTCCATGTTTTTACAGATGGCAGTGTAGATATTTCAATGTTTATAGAGATGGCACTGTAGATATTTCCATGTTTATACAGATCGCGGTGTAGATATTTCCATGTTTATACAGATAGCGGTGTAGATATTTCCATGTTTTTACAGATATCGGTGTAGATATTTCCATGTTTACACAGATTGCGGTGTAGATATTTCCATCTTTCTACAGATGGCATTGTAGATATTTCCATGTTTATACAGATGGCGGTGTAGATATTTCCATGTTTATATAGATGGTGGTGTAGATATTACCATGTTTATACAGATGGCGGTGTAGATATTTCCATGTTTATACAGATCGTGGTGAAGATATTTCCATGTTTATACAGATCGCGGTGTAGATATTTCCATGTTTATACAGATCGCGGTGTAGATATTTCCATGTTTATACAGATCGCGTTGTAGGTATTTCCATGTTTATACAGATTGCGGTGTAGATATTTCCATGTTTGTACAGATAGCGGTGTAGATATTTCCATGCTTATACAGATAGCGGTGTAGATATTTCCATGTTTAAAGAGATAGCGGTGTAGGGATTTCCATGTTTATAGACATTGCGGTGTAGATATTTCCATGTTTATGTAGATGGCGTTGTAGATATTTCCATGTTTATACCGATAGCGGTGTTGGTATTTCCACGTTTACTCACATAGCGATGTAGATATTTCCATGTTTATACAGATCGCGGTGCAGATATTTATATGTTTATACAGATGGCATTGTAGATATTTCCTTATTCACACAGATGGCGGTGTAGAAGTTTCCAAGTTTATACAGATGGCGGAGTAGTTAGTTCCATGTTTATGGAGATGGCAGTGTAGATATTTTCATGTTTATAGAGATGGCGGTGTAGATATTTCCATGTTTATAGAGATAGCAGTGTAGATATTTACATGTTTATACAGATGGCTGTGTAGATATTTCCATGAGTATTCAGATGGCATTGTAGATATTACCATGTTTATACAGTTGACTCTATAGGTATTTCCATGTTTTTACAGATGGCAGTGCAGATATTTCCATGTTTATAGAGATAGCGGTGTAGATATTTCCATGTTTGTACAGATGGCGGTGTTGATATTTCCATCTATACACAGATGTCCGTGTAGATATTTCCATGTTTATACAGATGGCGGCATAGATAATTCCATGGACATGCAGATGGTGGTGTAGATATTTCCAAGTTTATACAGATAGCGGTGTAGATATTTCCATCTTTCTACAGATGGCAGTGTAGATATTTCCATGTTTATACAGATGGCGGTGTAGATATTTCCATATTTATACAGATGTCTGTGTAGATATTTCCATGTGTATACAGATGGTATTGAAGGTATTTCCATGTTTATACAGATGGTGGTGTAGATATTTCCATGTTTATTCAGATGACTGTGTAGATATTTCCAAGTTTTTACAGATGGCAGTGTAGATATTTCAATGTTTATAGAGATGGCGTTGTAGATATTTCCATGTTTATACAGATCGCGGTGTAGATATTTCCATGTTTATACATATAGCGGTGTAGATATTTCCATGTTTGTACAGATATCGGTGTAGATATTTCCATGTTTACACAGATTGCGGTGTAGATATTTCCATCTTTCTACAGATGGCATTGTAGATATTTCCATGTTTATAGAGATGGCGGTGTAGATATTTCCATGTTTATATAGATGGTGGTGTAGATATTAAAATGTTTATACAGATAGCGGTGTAGATATTTCCATGTTTATACAGATTGTGGTGAAGATATTTCCATGTTTATACAGATCGCGGTGTAGATATTTCCATGTTTATACAGATCGCGTTGTAGATATTTCCATTTTTATACAGATCGCGGGGTAGATATTTCCATGTTTGTACAGATAGCGGTGTAGATATTTCCATGTTTATACAGATAGCGGTGTAGATATTTCCATGTTTAAAGAGATAGCGGTGTAGGGATTTCCATGTTTATAGACATTGCGGTGTAGATATTTCCATGTTTTTGTAGATGGCGTTGTAGATATTTCCATGTTTATACCGATAGCGGTGTTGGTATTTCCAGGTTTACTCACATAGCGATGTAGATATTTCCATGTTTATACAGATCGCGGTGCAGATATTTATATGTTTATACAGATGGCATTGTAGATATTTCCTTATTCACACAGATGGCGGTGTAGAAGTTTCCATGTTTATACAGATGGCGGAGTAGTTAGTTCCATGTTTATGGAGATGGCAGTGTAGATATTTTCATGTTTATAGAGATGGCGGTGTAGATATTTCCATGTTTATAGAGATAGCAGTGTAGATATTTACATGTTTATACAGATGGCTGTGTAGATATTTCCATGAGTATTCAGATGGCATTGTAGATATTACCATGTTTATACAGATGACTCTATAGGTATTTCCATGTTTTTACAGATGGCAGTGCAGATATTTCCATGTTATAGAGATAGCGGTGTAGATATCTCCATGTTTGTACAGATGGCGGTGTTGATATTTCCATCTATACACAGATGTCCGTGTAGATATTTCCATGTTTATACAGATGGCGGCATAGATATTTCCATGGACATGCAGATGGTGGTGTAGATATTTCCATGTTTATACAGATAGCGGTGTAGATATTTCCATCTTTCTACAGATGGCAGTGTAGATATTTCCATGTTTATACAGATGGCGGTGTAGATATTTCCATATTTATTCAGATGTCTGTGTAGATATTTCCATGTGTATACAGATGGTATTGAAGGTATTTCCATGTTTATACAGATGGTGGTGTAGATATTTCCATGTTTATTCAGATGACTGTGTAGATATTTCCAAGTTTTTACAGATGGCAGTGTAGATATTTCAATGTTTATAGAGATGGCGTTGTAGATATTTCCATGTTTATACAGATCGCGGTGTAGATATTTCCATGTTTATACATATAGCGGTGTAGATATTTCCATGTTTGTACAGATATCGGTGTAGATATTTCCATGTTTACACAGATTGCGGTGTAGATATTTCCATCTTTCTACAGATGGCATTGTAGATATTTCCATGTTTATAGAGATGGCGGTGTAGATATTTCCATGTTTATATAGATGGTGGTGTAGATATTAAAATGTTTATACAGATGGCGGTGTAGATATTTCCATGTTTATACAGATTGTGGTGAAGATATTTCCATGTTTATACAGATCGCGGTGTAGATATTTCCATGTTTATACAGATCGCGTTGTAGATATTTCCATTTTTATACAGATCGCGGGGTAGATATTTCCATGTTTGTACAGATAGCGGTGTAGATATTTCCATGTTTATACAGATAGCGGTGTAGATATTTCCATGTTTAAAGAGATAGCGGTGTAGGGATTTCCATGTTTATAGACATTGCGGTGTAGATATTTCCATGTTTATGTAGATGGCGTTGTAGATATTTCCATGTTTATACCGATAGCGGTGTTGGTATTTCCACGTTTACTCAGATAGCGATGTAGATTTTTCCATGTTTATACAGATCGCGGTGCAGATATTTATATCTTTATACAGATGGCATTGTAGATATTTCCTTATTCACACAGATGGCGGTGTAGAAGTTTCCATGTTTATACAGATGGCGGAGTAGTTAGTTCCATGTTTATGGAGATGGCAGTGTAGATATTTTCATGTTTATAGAGATGGCGGTGTAGATATTTCCATGTTTATAGAGATAGCAGTGTAGATATTTACATGTTTATACAGATGGCTGTGTAGATATTTCCATGAGTATTCAGATGGCATTGTAGATATTACCATGTTTATACAGTTGACTCTATAGGTATTTCCATGTTTTTACAGATGGCAGTGCAGATATTTCCATGTTTATAGAGATAGCGGTGTAGATATTTCCATGTTTGTACAGATGGCGGTGTTGATATTTCCATCTATACACAGATGTCCGTGTAGATATTTCCATGTTTATACAGATGGCGGCATAGATAATTCCATGGACATGCAGATGGTGGTGTAGATATTTCCAAGTTTATACAGATAGCGGTGTAGATATTTCCATCTTTCTACAGATGGCAGTGTAGATATTTCCATGTTTATACAGATGGCGGTGTAGATATTTCCATATTTATACAGATGTCTGTGTAGATATTTCCATGTGTATACAGATGGTATTGAAGGTATTTCCATGTTTATACAGATGGTGGTGTAGATATTTCCATGTTTATTCAGATGACTGTGTAGATATTTCCAAGTTTTTACAGATGGCAGTGTAGATATTTCAATGTTTATAGAGATGGCGTTGTAGATATTTCCATGTTTATACAGATCGCGGTGTAGATATTTCCATGTTTATACATATAGCGGTGTAGATATTTCCATGTTTGTACAGATATCGGTGTAGATATTTCCATGTTTACACAGATTGCGGTGTAGATATTTCCATCTTTCTACAGATGGCACTGTAGATATTTCCATGTTTATAGAGATGGCGGTGTAGATATTTCCATGTTTATATAGATGGTGGTGTAGATATTAAAATGTTTATACAGATAGCGGTGTAGATATTTCCATGTTTATACAGATTGTGGTGAAGATATTTCCATGTTTATACAGATCGCGGTGTAGATATTTCCATGTTTATACAGATCGCGTTGTAGATATTTCCATTTTTATACAGATCGCGGGGTAGATATTTCCATGTTTGTACAGATAGCGGTGTAGATATTTCCATGTTTATACAGATAGCGGTGTAGATATTTCCATGTTTAAAGAGATAGCGGTGTAGGGATTTCCATGTTTATAGACATTGCGGTGTAGATATTTCCATGTTTTTGTAGATGGCGTTGTAGATATTTCCATGTTTATACCGATAGCGGTGTTGGTATTTCCAGGTTTACTCACATAGCGATGTAGATATTTCCATGTTTATACAGATCGCGGTGCAGATATTTATATGTTTATACAGATGGCATTGTAGATATTTTCTTATTCACACAGATGGCGGTGTAGAAGTTTCCATGTTTATACAGATGGCGGAGTAGTTAGTTCCATGTTTATGGAGATGGCAGTGTAGATATTTTCATGTTTATAGAGATGGCGGTGTAGATATTTCCATGTTTATAGAGATAGCAGTGTAGATATTTACATGTTTATACAGATGGCTGTGTAGATATTTCCATGAGTATTCAGATGGCATTGTAGATATTACCATGTTTATACAGATGACTCTATAGGTATTTCCATGTTTTTACAGATGGCAGTGCAGATATTTCCATGTTATAGAGATAGCGGTGTAGATATCTCCATGTTTGTACAGATGGCGGTGTTGATATTTCCATCTATACACAGATGTCCGTGTAGATATTTCCATGTTTATACAGATGGCGGCATAGATATTTCCATGGACATGCAGATGGTGGTGTAGATATTTCCATGTTTATACAGATAGCGGTGTAGATATTTCCATCTTTCTACAGATGGCAGTGTAGATATTTCCATGTTTATACAGATGGCGGTGTAGATATTTCCATATTTAAACAGATGTCTGTGTAGATATTTCCATGTGTATACAGATGGTATTGAAGGTATTTCCATGTTTATACAGATGGTGGTGTAGATATTTCCATGTTTATTCAGATGACTGTGTAGATATTTCCAAGTTTTTACAGATGGCAGTGTAGATATTTCAATGTTTATAGAGATGGCGTTGTAGATATTTCCATGTTTATACAGATCGCGGTGTAGATATTTCCATGTTTATACAGATAGCGGTGTAGATATTTCCATGTTATTACAGATATCGGTGTAGATATTTCCATGTTTACACACATTGCGGTGTAGACATTTCCATCTTTCTACAGATGGCATTGTAGATATTTCCATGTTTATACAGATGGCGGTGTAGATATTTCCATGTTTATATAGATGGTGGTGTAGATATTACCATGTTTATACAAATAGCGGTGTAGATATTTCCATGTTTATACAGATCGCGGTGTAGATATTTCCGTGTTTATACAGATCGCGTTGTAGATATTTCCATGTTTATACAGATCGCGGTGTAGATATTTCCATGTTTGTACAGATAGCGGTGTAGATATTTCCATGTTTATACAGATAGCGGGGTAGATATTTCCATGTTTAAAGAGATATCGGTGTAGGTATTTCCATGTTTATATACATTGAGGTGTAGATATTTCCATGTTTATGTAGATGGCGTTGTAGATATTTCCATGTTTTTACCGATAGCGGTGTTGGTATTTCCACGTTTACTCAGATAGCGATGTAGATACTTCCATGTTTATACAGATCGCGGTGCAGATATTTATATCTTTATACTGATGGCATTGTAGATATTTCCTTATTCACACAGATGGCGGTGTAGATGTTTCCATGTTTATACAGATGGCGGAGTAGTTAGTTCCATGTTTATGGAGATGGCTGTGTAGATATTTTCATGTTTATAGAGATGGCGGTGTAGGTATTTCATGTTTATAGAGATAGCAGTGTAGATATGTACATGTTTATACAGATGGCTGTGTAGATATGTCCATGTGTATAGAGATGGCATTGTAGATATTTCCATGTTTATACAGATGACTGTATAGGTATTTCCATGTTTTTACAGATGGCAGTGCAGATATTTCCATGTTTATAGAGATAGCGGTGTAGATATTTCCATGTTTGTACAGATGTCGGTGTTGATATTTCCATCTATACACAGATGGCCGTGTAGATATTTCCATGTTTATACAGATGGCGGTGTAGATATTTCCATGTTTACACAGATGGTGGTGTAGATATTTCCGTGTTTATACACATGGCGGAGTAGATACTTCCATCTTTATGGAGATGGCAGTGTAGATATTTTCATGTTTATAGAGATGGCGGTGTAGATGTTTCCATATTTATAGAGATAGCGGTGTAGATATTTCCATGTTTCTACAGATGGCAGTGTAGATATTTCCATGTTTATATAGATGGTGTAGATATTTCCATATTTATACAGATGTCTGTGTAGATATTTCCATGTGTATACAGATGGTATTGAATGTAATTCCATGTTTATACAGATGGTGGTGTAGATATTTCCATGTTTATTCAGATGACTGTGTAGATATTTCCATGTTTTCACAGATGGCAGTGTAGATATTTCAATGTTTATAGAGATGGCACTGTAGATATTTCCATGTTTACACAGATCGCGGTGTAGATATTTAAAAGTTTATACAGATAGCGGTGTAGATATTTCCATGTTTTTAAAGATATCGGTGTAGATATTTCCATGTTTACACAGATTGCAGTGTAGACATTTCCATCTTTCTACAGATGGCATTGTAGATATTTCCATGTTTATACAGATGGCGGTGTAGATATTTCCATGTTTATATAGATGGTGGTGTAGATATTACCATGTTTATACAGATAGCGGTGTAGATATTTCCATGTTTTGACAGATATCGGTGTAGATATTTCCATGTTTACACAGATTGCGGTGTAGATATTTCCATCTTTCTACAGATGGCATTGTAGAGATTTCCATGTTTATACAGATGGCGGTGTAGATATTTCCATGTTTATATAGATGGTGGTGTAGATATTACCATGTTTATACAGATAGCGGTGTACATATTTCCATGTTTATACAGATCGTGGTGAAGATATTTCCATGTTTATACAGATCGCGGTGTAGATATTTCCATGTTTATACAGATCGCGGTGTAGATATTTCCATGTTTATACAGATCACGTTGTAGATATTTCCATGTTTATACAGATCACGGTGTAGATATTGCCATGTTTGTACAGATAGCGGTGTAGATATTTCCATGTTTATACAGATAGTGGTGTTGATATTTCCATGTTTAAAGAGATAGCGGTGTAGTTATTTCCATGTTTATAGACATTGCGTTGTAGATATTTCCATGTTTATGTAGATGGCGTTGTAGATATTTCCATGTTTTTACCGATCGCGGTGTTGGTATTTCCACGTTTACTCAGATAGCGATGTAGATATTTCCATGTTTATACAGATCGCGGTGCAGATATTTATATCTTTATACAGATGGCATTGTAGATATTTCCTTATTCACACAGATGGTGGTGTAGATGTTTCCAAGTTTATACAGATGGCGGAGTAGTTAGTTTCATGTTTATGGAGATGGCAGTGTAGATATTTTCATGTTTATAGAGATGGCGGTGTAGATATTTCATGTTTATAGAGATAGCAGTGTAGATATTTACATGTTTATACAGATGGCAGTGTAGATATGTCCATGTGTATACAGATGGCATTGTCGATATTTCCATGTTTATGCAGATGACTGTATAGGTATTTCCATGTTTTTACAGATGGCAGTGCAGATATTTCCATGTTTATAGAGATAGCGGTGAAGATATTTCCATGTTTGTCCAGATGGCGGTGTTGATATTTCCATCTATACACAGATGGCCGTGTAGATATTTCCATGTTTATACAGATGGCGGCATAGATATTTCCATGGACATGCAGATGGTGGTGTAGATATTTCCATGTTTACACAGATTGCGGTGTAGATATTTCCATGTTTCTACAAATGGCATTGTAGAGATTTCCATGTTTATACAGATGGCGGAGTAGATACTTCCATCTTTATGGAGATGGCAGTGTAGATATTTTCATGTTTATAGAGATGGCGGTGTAGATATTTCCATATTTATAGAGATAGCGGTGTAGATATTTCCATCTTTCTACAGATGGCAGTGTAGATATTTCCATGTTTATACAGATGGCGGTGTAGATATTTCCATATTTATACAGATGTCTGTGTAGATATTTCCATGTGTATACAGATGGTATTGAAGGTAATTCCATGTTTATACAGATGGTGGTGTAGATACTTCCATGTTTATTCAGATGACTGTGTAGGTATTTCCATGTTTTTACAGATGGCAGTGTAGATATTTCAATGTTTATAGAGATGGCACTGTAGATATTTCCATGTTTATACAGATCGCGGTGTAGATATTTCCATGTTTATACAGATAGCGGTGTAGATATTTCCATGTTATTGCAGATATCGGTGTAGATATTTCCATGTTTACACACATTGCGGTGTAGACATTTCCATCTTTCTACAGATGGCATTGTAGATATTTCCATGTTTATACAGATGGCGGTGTAGATATTTCCATGTTTATATAGATGGTGGTGTAGATATTACCATGTTTATACAAATAGCGGTGTAGATATTTCCATGTTTATACAGATCGCGGTGTAGATATTTCCGTGTTTATACAGATCGCGTTGTAGATATTTCCATGTTTATACAGATCGCGGTGTAGATATTTCCATGTTTGTACAGATAGCGGTGTAGATATTTCCATGTTTATACAGATAGCGGGGTAGATATTTCCATGTTTAAAGAGATATCGGTGTAGGTATTTCCATGTTTATATACATTGAGGTGTAGATATTTCCATGTTTATGTAGATGGCGTTGTAGATATTTCCATGTTTTTACCGATAGCGGTGTTGGTATTTCCACGTTTACTCAGATAGCGATGTAGATATTTCCATGTTTATACAGATCGCGGTGCAGATATTTATATCTTTATACTGATGGCATTGTAGATATTTCCTTATTCACACAGATGGCGGTGTAGATGTTTCCATGTTTATACAGATGGCGGAGTAGTTAGTTCCATGTTTATGGAGATGGCAGTGTAGATATTTTCATGTTTATAGAGATGGCGGTGTAGGTATTTCATGTTTATAGAGATAGCAGTGTAGATATTTACATGTTTATACAGATGGCTGTGTAGATATGTCCATGTGTATAGAGATGGCATTGTAGATATTTCCATGTTTATACAGATGACTGTATAGGTATTTCCATGTTTTTACAGATGGCAGTGCAGATATTTCCATGTTTATAGAGATAGCGGTGTTGATATTTCCATGTTTGTACAGATGTCGGTGTTGATATTTCCATCTATACACAGATGGCCGTGTAGATATTTCCATGTTTATACAGATGGCGGTGTAGATATTTCCATGTTTACACAGATGGTGGTGTAGATATTTCCGTGTTTATACACATGGCGGAGTAGATACTTCCATCTTTATGGAGATGGCAGTGTAGATATTTTCATGTTTATAGAGATGGCGGTGTAGATGTTTCCATATTTATAGAGATAGCGGTGTAGATATTTCCATGTTTCTACAGATGGCAGTGTAGATATTTCCATGTTTATACAGATGGTGTAGATATTTCCATATTTATACAGATGTCTGTGTAGATATTTCCATGTGTATACAGATGGTATTGAATGTAATTCCATGTTTATACAGATGGTGGTGTAGATATTTCCATGTTTATTCAGATGACTGTGTAGATATTTCCATGTTTTCACAGATGGCAGTGTAGATATTTCAATGTTTATAGAGATGGCACTGTAGATATTTCCATGTTTACACAGATCGCGGTGTAGATATTTAAAAGTTTATACAGATAGCGGTGTAGATATTTCCATGTTTTTAAAGATATCGGTGTAGATATTTCCATGTTTACACAGATTGCAGTGTAGACATTTCCATCTTTCTACAGATGGCATTGTAGATATTTCCATGTTTATACAGATGGCGGTGTAGATATTTCCATGTTTATATAGATGGTGGTGTAGATATTACCATGTTTATACAGATAGCGGTGTAGATATTTCCATGTTTTGACAGATATCGGTGTAGATATTTCCATGTTTACACAGATTGCGGTGTAGATATTTCCATCTTTCTACAGATGGCATTGTAGAGATTTCCATGTTTATACAGATGGCGGTGTAGATATTTCCATGTTTATATAGATGGTGGTGTAGATATTACCATGTTTATACAGATAGCGGTGTACATATTTCCATGTTTATACAGATCGTGGTGAAGATATTTCCATGTTTATACAGATCGCGGTGTAGATATTTCCATGTTTATACAGATCGCGGTGTAGATATTTCCATGTTTATACAGATCACGTTGTAGATATTTCCATGTTTATACAGATCACGGTGTAGATATTTCCATGTTTGTACAGATAGCGGTGTAGATATTTCCATGTTTATACAGATAGTGGTGTTGATATTTCCATGTTTAAAGAGATAGCGGTGTAGGTATTTCCATGTTTATAGACATTGCGTTGTAGATATTTCCATGTTTATGTAGATGGCGTTGTAGATATTTCCATGTTTTTACCGATCGCGGTGTTGGTATTTCCACGTTTACTCAGATAGCGATGTAGATATTTCCATGTTTATACAGATCGCGGTGCAGATATTTATATCTTTATACAGATGGCATTGTAGATATTTCCTTATTCACACAGATGGTGGTGTAGATGTTTCCAAGTTTATACAGATGGCGGAGTAGTTAGTTTCATGTTTATGGAGATGGCAGTGTAGATATTTTCATGTTTATAGAGATGGCGGTGTAGATATTTCATGTTTATAGAGATAGCAGTGTAGATATTTACATGTTTATACAGATGGCAGTGTAGATATGTCCATGTGTATACAGATGGCATTGTCGATATTTCCATGTTTATGCAGATGACTGTATAGGTATTTCCATGTTTTTACAGATGGCAGTGCAGATATTTCCATGTTTATAGAGATAGCGGTGAAGATATTTCCATGTTTGTCCAGATGGCGGTGTTGATATTTCCATCTATACACAGATGGCCGTGTAGATATTTCCATGTTTATACAGATGGCGGCATAGATATTTCCATGGACATGCAGATGGTGGTGTAGATATTTCCATGTTTACACAGATTGCGGTGTAGATATTTCCATGTTTCTACAAATGGCATTGTAGAGATTTCCATGTTTATACAGATGGCGGAGTAGATACTTCCATCTTTATGGAGATGGCAGTGTAGATATTTTCATGTTTATAGAGATGGCGGTGTAGATATTTCCATATTTATAGAGATAGCGGTGTAGATATTTCCATCTTTCTACAGATGGCAGTGTAGATATTTCCATGTTTATACAGATGGCGGTGTAGATATTTCCATATTTATACAGATGTCTGTGTAGATATTTCCATGTGTATACAGATGGTATTGAAGGTAATTCCATGTTTATACAGATGGTGGTGTAGATATTTCCATGTTTATTCAGATGACTGTGTAGATATTTCCATGTTTTTACAGATGGCAGTGTAGATATTTCAATGTTTATAGAGATGGCACTGTAGATATTTCCATGTTTATACAGATCGCGGTGTAGATATTTCCATGTTTATACAGATAGCGGTGTAGATATTTCCATGTTATTACAGATATCGGTGTAGATATTTCCATGTTTACACACATTGCGGTGTAGACATTTCCATCTTTCTACAGATGGCATTGTAGATATTTCCATGTTTATACAGATCGCGGTGTAGATATTTCTATGTTTATATAGATGGTGGTGTAGATATTACCATGTTTATACAAATAGCGGTGTAGATATTTCCATGTTTATACAGATCGCGGTGTAGATATTTCCGTGTTTATACAGATCGCGTTGTAGATATTTCCATGTTTATACAGATCGCGGTGTAGATATTTCCATGTTTGTACAGATAGCGGTGTAGATATTTCCATGTTTATACAGATAGCGGGGTAGATATTTCCATGTTTAAAGAGATATCGGTGTAGGTTTTTCCATGTTTATATACATTGAGGTGTAGATATTTCCATGTTTATGTAGATGGCGTTGTAGATATTTCCATGTTTTTACCGATAGCGGTGTTGGTATTTCCACGTTTACTCAGATAGCGATGTAGATATTTCCATGTTTATACAGATTGCGGTGCAGATATTTATATCTTTATACTGATGGCATTGTAGATATTTCCTTATTCACACAGATGGCGGTGTAGATGTTTCCATGTTTATACAGATGGCGGAGTAGTTAGTTCCATGTTTATGGAGATGGCAGTGTAGATATTTTCATGTTTATAGAGATGGCGGTGTAGATATTTCATGTTTATAGAGATAGCAGTGTAGATATTTACATGTTTATACAGATGGCTGTGTAGATATGTCCATGTGTATACAGATGGCATTGTAGATATTTCCATGTTTATACAGATGACTGTATAGGTATTTCCATGTTTTTACAGATGGCAGTGCAGATATTTCCATGTTTATAGAGATAGCGGTGTAGATATTTCCATGTTTGTACAGATGTCGGTGTTGATATTTCCATCTATATACAGATGGCCTTGTAGATATTTCCAAGTTTATACAGATGGCGGTGTAGATATTTCCATGTTTACACAGATGGTGGTGTAGATATTTCCGTGTTTATACACATGGCGGAGTAGATACTTCCATCTTTATGGAGATGGCAGTGTAGATATTTTCATGTTTATAGAGATGGCGGTGTAGATATTTCCATATTTATAGAGATAGCGGTGTAGATATTTCCATCTTTCTACAGATGGCAGTGTAGATATTTCCATGTTTATACAGATAGCGGTGTAGATATTTCCATGTGTATATAGATGGTGGTGTAGATATTACCATGTTTATACAGATAGCGGTGTAGATATTTCCATGTTTACAGATTGTGGTGAAGGTATTTCCATGTTTATATAGATCGCGGTGTAGATATTTCCATGTTTATACAGATAGCGGTGTAGATATTTCCATGTTTAAAGAGATAGCAGTGTAGGTATTTCCATGTTTATAGACATTGCGGTGTAGATATTTCCATGTTTATGTAGATGGCGTTGCATATATTTCCATGTTTATACCGATAGCGGTGTTGGTATTTCCACGTTTACTCAGATAACGATGTAGATATTTCCATGTTTATACAGATCGCGGTGCAGATATTTATATCTTTATACAGATGGCATTGTAGATATTTCCTTATTCACACAGATGCCGGTGTAGATGTTTCCATGTTTATACAGATGGTGGAGTAGTTAGTTCCATGTTTATGGAGATGGCAGTGTAGATATTTTCATGTTTATAGAGATGGCGGTGTAGATATTTCCATGTTTATAGAGATAGCAGTGTAGATATTTACATGTTTATACAGATGGCTGTGTAGATATTTCCATGTGTATACAGATGGCATTGTAGATATTTCCATGTTTATACAGATGACTGTATAGGTATTTCCATGTTTTTACAGATGGCAGTGCAGATATTTCCATGTTTATAGAGATAGCGGTGTAGATATTTCCATGTTTGTACAGATGGCGGTGTTGATATTTCGATCTATACACAGATGGCCGTGTAGATATTTCCATGTTTATACAGATGGCGGCATAGATATTTCCATGGACATGCAGATGGTGGTGTAGATATTTCCATGTTTATACAGATCGCGGTGTAGATATTTCCATGTTTATACAGATCGCGTTGTAGATATTTCCATGTTTATACAGATCGCGGTGTAGATATTTCCATGTTTGTACAGATAGCGGTGTAGATATTTCCATGTTTATACAGATAGCGGTGTAGATAATTCCATGTTTAAAGACATAGCGGTGTAGGTATTTCCATGTTTATAGACATTGCGGTGTAGATATTTCCATGTTTATGTAGATGGCGTTGTAGATATTTCCATGTTTATACCGATAGCGGTGTTGGTATTTCCACGTTTGCTCAGATAGCGATGTAGCTATTTCCATGTTTATACAGATCGCGGTGCAGATATTTATATCTTTATACAGATGGCATTGTAGATATTTCCTTATTCACACAGATGGCGGTGTAGATGTTTCCATGTTTATACATTTGGCGGAGTAGTTAGTTCCATGTTTATGGAGATGGCAGTGTAGATATTTTCATGTTTATAGAGATGGCGGTGTAGATATTTCCATGTTTATAGAGATAGCAGTGTAGATATTTACATGTTTATACAGATGGCTGTGTAGATATTTCCATGTGTATACAGATGGCATTGTAGATATTTCCAAGTTTATATAGATGACTGTATAGGCATTTCCATGTTTTTGCAGATGGCAGTGCAGATATTTCCATGTTTATAGAGATAGCGGTGTAGATATTTCCATGTTTGTACAGATGGCGGTGTTGATATTTCCATCTATACACAGATGGCCATGTAGATATTTCCATGTTTATACAGATGGCGGCATAGATATTTCCATGGACATGCAGATGGTGGTGTAGATATTTCCATGTTTATACAGATAGCGGTGTAGATATTTCCATGTTTACACAGATGGTGGTGTAGATATTTCCGTGTTTATACACATGGCGGAGTAGATACTTCCATCTTTATGGAGATGGCAGTGTAGATATTTTCATGTTTATATAGATGGCGGTGTAGATATTTCCATATTTATAGAGATAGCGGTGTAGATATTTCCATGTTTCTACAGATGGCAGTGTAGATATTTCCATGTTTATACAGATGGCGGTGTAGATATTTCCATATTTATAAAGATGTCTGTGTAGATATTTCCATGTGTATACAGATGGTATTGAAGGTATTTCCATGTTTATACAGATGGTGGTGTAGATATTTCCATGTTTATTCAGATGACTGTGTAGATATTTCCATGTTTTTACTGATGGCAGTGTAGATATTTCAATGTATATAGAGATGGCACTGTAGATATTTCCATGTTTATACAGATCGCGGTGTAGATATTTCCATGTTTATACAGATGGCGGTGTAGATATTTCCATGTTTTTACAGATATCGGTGGAGATATTTCCATGTTTACACAGATTGCGGTGTAGATATTTCCATCTTTCTACAGATGGCATTGTAGATATTTCCATGTTTATACAGATGGCGGTGTAGATATTTCCATGTTTATATAGATGGTGGTGTAGATATTACCATGTTTATACAGATAGCGGTGTAGGTATTTCCATGTTTACAGATCGTGGTGAAGGTATTTCCATGTTTATACAGATCGCGGTGTAGATATTTCCATGTTTATACAGATCGCGTTGTAGATATTTCCATGTTTATACAGATCACGGTGTAGATATTTCCATGTTTGTACAGATAGCGGTGTAGATATTTCCATGTTTATACAGATAGTGGTGTTGATATTTCCATGTTTAAAGAGATAGCGGTGTAGGTATTTCCATGTTTATAGACATTGCGTTGTAGATATTTCCATGTTTATGTAGATGGCGTTGTAGATATTTCCATGTTTTTACCGATCGCGGTGTTGGTATTTCCACGTTTACTCAGATAGCGATGTAGATATTTCCATGTTTATACAGATCGCGGTGCAGATATTTATATCTTTATACAGATGGCATTGTAGATATTTCCTTATTCACACAGATGGTGGTGTAGATGTTTCCAAGTTTATACAGATGGCGGAGTAGTTAGTTCCATGTTTATGGAGATGGCAGTGTAGATATTTTCATGTTTATAGAGATAGCGGTGTAGATATTTCATGTTTATAGAGATAGCAGTGTAGATATTTACATGTTTATACAGATGGCAGTGTAGATATGTCCATGTGTATACAGATGGCATTGTCGATACTTCCATGTTTATGCAGATGACTGTATAGGTATTTCCATGTTTTTACAGATGGCAGTGCAGATATTTCCATGTTTATAGAGATAGCGGTGAAGATATTTCCATGTTTGTACAGATGGCGGTGTTGATATTTCCATCTATACACAGATGGCCGTGTAGATATTTCCATGTTTATACAGATGGCGGCATAGATATTTCCATGGACATGCAGATGGTGGTGTAGATATTTCCATGTTTATACAGATAGCGGTGTAGATATTTCCATGTTTACAGAGATGGTGGTGTAGATATTTCCGTGTTTATACACATGGCGGAGTAGATACTTCCATCTTTATGGAGATGGCAGTGTAGATATTTTCATGTTTATAGAGATGGCGGTGTAGATATTTCCATATTTATAGAGATAGCGGTGTAGATATTTCCATCTTTCTACAGATGGCAGTGTAGATATTTCCATGTTTATACAGATGGCGGTGTAGATATTTCCATATTTATACAGATGTCTGTGTAGATATTTCCATGTGTATACAGATGGTATTGAAGGTAATTCCATGTTTATACAGATGGTGGTGTAGATATTTCCATGTTTATTCAGATGACTGTGTAGATATTTCCATGTTTTTACAGATGGCAGTGTAGATATTTCAATGTTTATAGAGATGGCACTGTAGATATTTCCATGTTTATACAGATCGCGGTGTAGATATTTCCATGTTTATACAGATAGCGGTGTAGATATTTCCATGTTTTTACAGATATCTTTGTAGATATTTCCATGTTTACACACATTGCGGTGTAGACATTTCCATCTTTCTACAGATGGCATTGTAGATATTTCCATGTTTATACAGATGGCGGTGTAGATATTTCCATGTTTATATAGATGGTGGTGTAGATATTACCATGTTTATACAAATAGCGGTGTAGATATTTCCATGTTTATACAGATCGCGGTGTAGATATTTCCGTGTTTATACAGATCGCGTTGTAGATATTTCCATGTTTATACAGATCGCGGTGTAGATATTTCCATGTTTGTACAGATAGCGGTGTAGATATTTCCATGTTTATACAGATAGCGGGGTAGATATTTCCATGTTTAAAGACATAGCGGTGTAGGTATTTCCATGTTTATATACATTGAGGTGTAGATATTTCCATGTTTATGTAGATGGCGTTGTAGATATTTCCATGTTTTTACCGATAGCGGTGTTGGCATTTCCACGTTTACTCAGATAGCGATGTAGATATTTCCATGTTTATACAGATCGCGGTGCAGATATTTATATCTTTATACTGATGGCATTGTAGATATTTCCTTATTCACACAGATGGCGGTGTAGATGTTTCCATGTTTATACAGATGGCGGAGTAGTTAGTTCCATGTTTATGGAGATGGCAGTGTAGATATTTTCATGTTTATAGAGATGGCGGTGTAGATATTTCATGTTTATAGAGATAGCAGTGTAGATATTTACATGTTTATACAGATGGCTGTGTAGATATGTCCATGTGTATAGAGATGGCATTGTAGATATTTCCATGTTTATACAGATGACTGTATAGGTATTTCCATGTTTTTACAGATGGCAGTGCAGATATTTCCATGTTTATAGAGATAGCGGTGTAGATATTTCCATGTTTGTACAGATGTCGGTGTTGATATTTCCATCTATACACAGATGGCCGTGTAGATATTTCCATGTTTATACACATGGCGGTGTAGATATTTCCATGTTTACACAGATGGTGGTGTAGATATTTCCGTGTTTATACACATGGCGGAGTAGATACTTCCATCTTTATGGAGATGGCAGTGTAGATATTTTCATGTTTATAGAGATGGCGGTGTAGATATTTCCATATTTATAGAGATAGCGGTGTAGATATTTCCATGTTTCTACAGATGGCAGTGTAGGTATTTCCATGTTTATACAGATGGTGTAGATATTTCCATATTTATACAGATGTCTGTGTAGATATTTCCATGTGTATACAGATGGTATTGAATGTAATTCCATGTTTATACAGATGATGGTGTAGATATTTCCATGTTTATTCAGATGACTGTGTAGATATTTCCATGTTTTTACAGATGGCAGTGTAGATATTTCAATGTTTATAGAGATGGAACTGTAGATATTTCCATGTTTACACAGATGGCGGTGTAGATATTTAAAAGTTTATACAGATAGCGGTGTAGATATTTCCATGTTTTTACAGATATCGGTGTAGATATTTCCATGTTTACACAGATTGCAGTGTAGACATTTCCATCTTTCTACAGATGGCATTGTAGATATTTCCATGTTTATACAGATGGCGGTGTAGATATTTCCATGTTTATATAGATGGTGGTGTAGATATTACCATGTTTATACAGATAGCGGTGTAGATATTTCCATGTTTATACAGATCGCGGTGAAGATATTTCCATGTTTATACAGATCGCGGTGTAGATATTTCCATGTTTATACAGATCGCGGTGTAGATATTTCCATGTTTATACAGATCGCGGTGTAGATATTTCCATGTTTATACAGATCGCGGTGTAGATATTTCCATGTTTATACAGATCGCGTTGTAGATATTTCCATGTTTATAAAGATCGCGGTGTAGATATTTCCATGTTTGTACAGATAGCGGTGTAGATATTTCCATGTTTATACAGATAGCGGTGTAGATAATTCCATGTTTAAAGACATAGCGGTGTAGGCATTTCCATGTTTATAGACATTGCGGTGTAGATATTTCCATGTTTATGTAGATGGCGTTGTAGATATTTCCATGTTTATACCGATAGCGGTGTTGGTATTTCCACGTTTGCTCAGATAGCGATGTAGATATTTCCATGTTTATACAGATCGCGGTGCAGATATTTATATCTTTATACTGATGGCATTGTAGATATTTCCTTATTCACACAGATGGCGGTGTAGATGTTTCCATGTTTATACAGATGGCGGAGTAGTTAGTTCCATGTTTATGGAGATGGCAGTGTAGATATTTTCATGTTTATAGAGATGGCGGTGTAGATATTTCATGTTTATAGAGATAGCAGTGTAGATATTTACATGTTTATACAGATGGCTGTGTAGATATGTCCATGTGTATAGAGATGGCATTGTAGATATTTCCATGTTTATACAGATGACTGTATAGGTATTTCCATGTTTTTACAGATGGCAGTGCAGATATTTCTATGTTTATAGAGATAGCGGTGTAGATATTTCCATGTTTGTACAGATGTCGGTGTTGATATTTCCATCTATACACAGATGGCCGTGTAGATATTTCCATGTTTATACAGATGGCGGTGTAGATATTTCCATGTTTACACAGATGGTGGTGTAGATATTTCCGTGTTTATACACATAGCGGAGTAGATACTTCCATCTTTATGGAGATGGCAGTGTAGATATTTTCATGTTTATAGAGATGGCGGTGTAGATATTTCCATATTTATAGAGATAGCGGTGTAGATATTTCCATCTTTCTACAGATGGCAGTGTAGATATTTCCATGTTTATACAGATGGCGGTGTAGATATTTCCATATTTATACAGATGTCTGTGTAGATATTTCCATGTGTATACAGATGGTATTGAAGGTAATTCAATGTTTAGACAGATGGTGGTGTAGATATTTCCATGTTTATTCAGATGACTGTGTAGATATTTCCATGTTTTTACAGATGGCAGTGTAGATATTTCAATGTTTATAGAGATGGCACTGTAGATATTTCCATGTTTATACAGATCGCGGTGTAGATATTTCCATGTTTATACAGATAGCGGTGTAGATATTTCCATGTTATTACAGATATCGGTGTACATATTTCCATGTTTACACACATTGCGGTGTAGACATTTCCATCTTTCTACAGATGGCATTGTAGATATTTCCATGTTTATACAGATGGCGGTGTAGATATTTCCATGTTTATATAGATGGTGGTGTAGATATTACCATGTTTATACAAATAGCGGTGTAGATATTTCCATGTTTATACAGATCGCGGTGTAGATATTTCCGTGTTTATACAGATCGCGTTGTAGATATTTCCATGTTTATACAGATCGCGGTGTAGATATTTCCATGTTTGTACAGATAGCGGTGTAGATATTTCCATGTTTATACAGATAGCGGGGTAGATATTTCCATGTTTAAAGAGATATCGGTGTAGGTATTTCCATGTTTATATACATTGAGGTGTAGATATTTCCATGTTTATGTAGATGGCGTTGTAGATATTTCCATGTTTTTACCGATAGCGGTGTTGGTATTTCCACGTTTACTCAGATAGCGATGTAGATATTTCCATGTTTATACAGATCGCGGTGCAGATATTTATATCTTTATACTGATGGCATTGTAGATATTTCCTTATTCACACAGATGGCGGTGTAGATGTTTCCATGTTTATACAGATGGCGGAGTAGTTAGTTCCATGTTTATGGAGATGGCAGTGTAGATATTTTCATGTTTATAGAGATGGCGGTGTAGATATTTCATGTTTATAGAGATAGCAGTGTAGATATTTACATGTTTATACAGATGGCTGTGTAGATATGTCCATGTGTATAGAGATGGCATTGTAGATATTTCCATGTTTATACAGATGACTGTATAGGTATTTCCATGTTTTTACAGATGACAGTGTAGATATTTCCATGTTTATAGAGATAGCGGTGTAGATATTTCCATGTTTGTACAGATGTCGGTGTTGATATTTCCATCTATACACAGATGGCCGTGTAGATATTTCCATGTTTATACAGATGGCGGTGTAGATATTTCCATGTTTACACAGATGGTGGTGTAGATATTTCCGTGTTTATACACATGGCGGAGTAGATACTTCCATCTTTATGGAGATGGCAGTGTAGATATTTCCATGTTTTTACAGATATCGGTGTAGATATTTCCATGTTTACACAGATTGCGGTGTAGATATTTCCATGTTTCTACAGATGGCAGTGTAGATATTTCCATGTTTATACAGATGGTGTAGATATTTCCATATTTATACAGATGTCAGTGTAGATATTTCCATGTGTATACAGATGGTATTGAATGTAATTCCATGTTTATACAGATGGTGGTGTAGATATTTCCATGTTTATTCAGATGACTGTGTAGATATTTCCATGTTTTTACATATGGCAGTGTAGATATTTCAATGTTTATAGAGATGGCACTGTAGATATTTCCATGTTTACACAGATCGTGGTGTAGATATTTAAAAGTTTATACAGATAGCGGTGTAGATATTTCCATGTTTTTACAGATATCGGTGTAGATATTTCCATGTTTACACAGATTGCAGTGTAGACATTTCCATCTTTCTACAGATGGCATTGTAGATATTTCCATGTTTATACAGATGGCGGTGTAGATATTTCCATGTTTATATAGATGGTGGTGTAGATATTACCATGTTTATACAGATCGCGGTGTAGATATTTCCATGTTTGTACAGATAGCGGTGTAGATATTTCCATGTTTATACAGATAGCGGTGTAGATAATTCCATGTTTAAAGACATAGTGGTGTAGGCATTTCCATGTTTATAGACATTGCGGTGTAGATATTTCCATGTTTATGTAGATGGCGTTGTAGATATTTCCATGTTTATACCGATAGCGGTGTTGGTATTTCCACGTTTGCTCAGATAGCGATGTAGATATTTCCATGTTTATACAGATCGCGGTGCAGATATTTATATCTTTATACTGATGGCATTGTAGATATTTCCTTATTCACACAGATGGCGGTGTAGATGTTTCCATGTTTATACAGATGGCGGAGTAGTTAGTTCCATGTTTATGGAGATGGCAGTGTAGATATTTTCATGTTTATAGAGATGGCGGTGTAGATATTTCATGTTTATAGAGATAGCAGTGTAGATATTTACATGTTTATACAGATGGCTGTGTAGATATGTCCATGTGTATAGAGATGGCATTGTAGATATTTCCATGTTTATACAGATGACTGTATAGGTATTTCCATGTTTTTACAGATGGCAGTGCAGATATTTCCCTGTTTATAGAGATAGCGGTGTAGATATTTCCATGTTTGTACAGATGTCGGTGTTGATATTTCCATCTATACACAGATGGCCGTGTAGATATTTCCATGTTTATACAGATGGCGGTGTAGATATTTCCATGTTTACACAGATGGTGGTGTAGATATTTCCGTGTTTATACACATGGCGGAGTAGATACTTCCATCTTTATGGAGATGGCAGTGTAGATATTTTCATGTTTATAGAGATGGCGGTGTAGATATTTCCATATTTATAGAGATAGCGGTGTAGATATTTCCATCTTTCTACAGATGGCAGTGTAGATATTTCCATGTTTATACAGATAGCGGTGTAGATATTTCCATGTGTATATAGATGGTGGTGTAGATATTACCATGTTTATACAGATCGTGGTGAAGATATTTCCATGTTTATACAGATCGCGGTGAAGATATTTCGATGTTTATACAGATCGCGGTGTAGATATTTCCATGTTTATACAGATCGCGTTGTAGATATTTCCATGTTTATACAGATCGTGGTGCAGATATTTATATCTTTATACTGATGGCATTGTAGATATTTCCTTATTCACACAGATGGCGGTGTAGATGTTTCCATGTTTATACAGATGGCGGAGTAGTTAGTTCCATGTTTATGGAGATGGCAGTGTAGATATTTTCATGTTTATAGAGATGGCGGTGTAGATATTTCATGTTTATAGAGATAGCAGTGTAGATATTTACATGTTTATACAGATGGCTGTGTAGATATGTCCATGTGTATAGAGATGGCATTGTAGATATTTCCATGTTTATACAGATGACTGTATAGGTATTTCCATGTTTTTACAGATGGCAGTGCAGATATTTCTATGTTTATAGAGATAGCGGTGTAGATATTTCCATGTTTGTACAGATGTCGGTGTTGATATTTCCATCTATACACAGATGGCCGTGTAGATATTTCCATGTTTATACAGATGGCGGTGTAGATATTTCCATGTTTACACAGATGGTGGTGTAGATATTTCCGTGTTTATACACATAGCGGAGTAGATACTTCCATCTTTATGGAGATGGCAGTGTAGATATTTTCATGTTTATAGAGATGGCGGTGTAGATATTTCCATATTTATAGAGATAGCGGTGTAGATATTTCCATCTTTCTACAGATGGCAGTGTAGATATTTCCATGTTTATACAGATGGCGGTGTAGATATTTCCATATTTATACAGATGTCTGTGTAGATATTTCCATGTGTATACAGATGGTATTGAAGGTAATTCCATGTTTATACAGATGGTGGTGTAGATATTTCCATGTTTATTCAGATGACTGTGTAGATATTTCCATGTTTTTACAGATGGCAGTGTAGATATTTCAATGTTTATAGAGATGGCACTGTAGATATTTCCATGTTTATACAGATCGCGGTGTAGATATTTCCATGTTTATACAGATAGCGGTGTAGATATTTCCATGTTATTACAGATATCGGTGTACATATTTCCATGTTTACACACATTGCGGTGTAGACATTTCCATCTTTCTACAGATGGCATTGTAGATATTTCCATGTTTATACAGATGGCGGTGTAGATATTTCCATGTTTATATAGATGGTGGTGTAGATATTACCATGTTTATACAAATAGCGGTGTAGATATTTCCATGTTTATACAGATCGCGGTGTAGATATTTCCGTGTTTATACAGATCGCGTTGTAGATATTTCCATGTTTATACAGATCGCGGTGTAGATATTTCCATGTTTGTACAGATAGCGGTGTAGATATTTCCATGTTTATACAGATAGCGGGGTAGATATTTCCATGTTTAAAGAGATATCGGTGTAGGTATTTCCATGTTTATATACATTGAGGTGTAGATATTTCCATGTTTATGTAGATGGCGTTGTAGATATTTCCATGTTTTTACCGATAGCGGTGTTGGTATTTCCACGTTTACTCAGATAGCGATGTAGATATTTCCATGTTTATACAGATCGCGGTGCAGATATTTATATCTTTATACTGATGGCATTGTAGATATTTCCTTATTCACACAGATGGCGGTGTAGATGTTTCCATGTTTATACAGATGGCGGAGTAGTTAGTTCCATGTTTATGGAGATGGCAGTGTAGATATTTTCATGTTTATAGAGATGGCGGTGTAGATATTTCATGTTTATAGAGATAGCAGTGTAGATATTTACATGTTTATACAGATGGCTGTGTAGATATGTCCATGTGTATAGAGATGGCATTGTAGATATTTCCATGTTTATACAGATGACTGTATAGGTATTTCCATGTTTTTACAGATGACAGTGTAGATATTTCCATGTTTATAGAGATAGCGGTGTAGATATTTCCATGTTTGTACAGATGTCGGTGTTGATATTTCCATCTATACACAGATGGCCGTGTAGATATTTCCATGTTTATACAGATGGCGGTGTAGATATTTCCATGTTTACACAGATGGTGGTGTAGATATTTCCGTGTTTATACACATGGCGGAGTAGATACTTCCATCTTTATGGAGATGGCAGTGTAGATATTTCCATGTTTTTACAGATATCGGTGTAGATATTTCCATGTTTACACAGATTGCGGTGTAGATATTTCCATGTTTCTACAGATGGCAGTGTAGATATTTCCATGTTTATACAGATGGTGTAGATATTTCCATATTTATACAGATGTCTGTGTAGATATTTCCATGTGTATACAGATGGTATGGAATGTAATTCCATGTTTATACAGATGGTGGTGTATATATTTCCATGTTTATTCAGATGACTGTGTAGATATTTCCATGTTTTTACATATGGCAGTGTAGATATTTCAATGTTTATAGAGATGGCACTGTAGATATTTCCATGTTTACACAGATCGTGGTGTAGATATTTAAAAGTTTATACAGATAGCGGTGTAGATATTTCCATGTTTTTACAGATATCGGTGTAGATATTTCCATGTTTACACAGATTGCAGTGTAGACATTTCCATCTTTCTACAGATGGCATTGTAGATATTTCCATGTTTATACAGATGGCGGTGTAGATATTTCCATGTTTATATAGATGGTGGTGTAGATATTACCATGTTTATACAGATCGCGGTGTAGATATTTCCATGTTTGTACAGATAGCGGTGTAGATATTTCCATGTTTATACAGATAGCGGTGTAGATAATTCCATGTTTAAAGACATAGCGGTGTAGGCATTTCCATGTTTATAGACATTGCGGTGTAGATATTTCCATGTTTATGTAGATGGCGTTGTAGATATTTCCATGTTTATACCGATAGCGGTGTTGGTATTTCCACGTTTGCTCAGATAGCGATGTAGATATTTCCATGTTTATACAGATCGCGGTGCAGATATTTATATCTTTATACTGATGGCATTGTAGATATTTCCTTATTCACACAGATGGCGGTGTAGATGTTTCCATGTTTATACAGATGGCGGAGTAGTTAGTTCCATGTTTATGGAGATGGCAGTGTAGATATTTTCATGTTTATAGAGATGGCGGTGTAGATATTTCATGTTTATAGAGATAGCAGTGTAGATATTTACATGTTTATACAGATGGCTGTGTAGATATGTCCATGTGTATAGAGATGGCATTGTAGATATTTCCATGTTTATACAGATGACTGTATAGGTATTTCCATGTTTTTACAGATGGCAGTGCAGATATTTCCCTGTTTATAGAGATAGCGGTGTAGATATTTCCATGTTTGTACAGATGTCGGTGTTGATATTTCCATCTATACACAGATGGCCGTGTAGATATTTCCATGTTTATACAGATGGCGGTGTAGATATTTCCATGTTTACACAGATGGTGGTGTAGATATTTCCGTGTTTATACACATGGCGGAGTAGATACTTCCATCTTTATGGAGATGGCAGTGTAGATATTTTCATGTTTATAGAGATGGCGGTGTAGATATTTCCATATTTATAGAGATAGCGGTGTAGATATTTCCATCTTTCTACAGATGGCAGTGTAGATATTTCCATGTTTATACAGATAGCGGTGTAGATATTTCCATGTGTATATAGATGGTGGTGTAGATATTACCATGTTTATACAGATCGTGGTGAAGATATTTCCATGTTTATACAGATCGCGGTGAAGATATTTCGATGTTTATACAGATCGCGGTGTAGATATTTCCATGTTTATACAGATCGCGTTGTAGATATTTCCATGTTTATACAGATCGCGGTGTAGATATTTCCATGTTTGTACAGATAGCGGTGTAGATATTTCCATGTTTATACAGATAGCGGTGTAGATATTTCCATGTTTAAAGAGATAGCGGTGTAGGTATTTCCATGTTTATAGACATTGCGGTGTAGATATTCCCACGTTTATGTAGATGGCGTTGTAGATATTTCCATGTTTATACCGATAGCGGTGTTGGTATTTCCACGTTTACTCAGATAGCGATGTAGATATTTCCATGTTTATACAGATCGCGGTGCAGATATTTATATCTTTATACAGATGGCATTGTAGATATTTCCTTATTCACACAGATGGCGGTGTAGATGTTTCCATGTTTATACAGATGGCGGAGTAGTTAGTTCCATGTTTATGGAGATGGCAGTGTAGATATTTTCATGTTTATAGAGATGGCGGTGTAGATATTTCCATGTTTATAGAGATAGCGGTGTAGATATTTACATGTTTATACAGATGGCTGTGTAGATATTTCCATGTGTATACAGATGGCATTGTAGATATTTCCAAGTTTATATAGATGACTGTATAGGTATTTCCATGTTTTTACAGATGGCAGTGCAGATATTTCCATGTTTATAGAGATAGCGGTGTAGATATTTCCATGTTTGTACAGATGTCGGTGTTGATATTTCCATCTATACACAGATGGCCGTGTAGATATTTCCATGTTTATACAGATGGCGGTGTAGATATTTCCATGTTTACACAGATGGTGGTGTAGATATTTCCGTGTTTATACACATAGCGGAGTAGATACTTCCATCTTTATGGAGATGGCAGTGTAGATATTTTCATGTTTATAGAGATGGCGGTGTAGATATTTCCATATTTATAGAGATAGCGGTGTAGATATTTCCATCTTTCTACAGATGGCAGTGTAGATATTTCCATGTTTATACAGATGGCGGTGTAGATATTTCCATATTTATACAGATGTCTGTGTAGATATTTCCATGTGTATACAGATGGTATTGAAGGTAATTCCATGTTTATACAGATGGTGGTGTAGATATTTCCATGTTTATTCAGATGACTGTGTAGATATTTCCATGTTTTTACAGATGGCAGTGTAGATATTTCAATGTTTATAGAGATGGCACTGTAGATATTTCCATGTTTATACAGATCGCGGTGTAGATATTTCCATGTTTATACAGATAGCGGTGTAGATATTTCCATGTTATTACAGATATCGGTGTACATATTTCCATGTTTACACACATTGCGGTGTAGACATTTCCATCTTTCTACAGATGGCATTGTAGATATTTCCATGTTTATACAGATGGCGGTGTAGATATTTCCATGTTTATATAGATGGTGGTGTAGATATTACCATGTTTATACAAATAGCGGTGTAGATATTTCCATGTTTATACAGATCGCGGTGTAGATATTTCCGTGTTTATACAGATCGCGTTGTAGATATTTCCATGTTTATACAGATCGCGGTGTAGATATTTCCATGTTTGTACAGATAGCGGTGTAGATATTTCCATGTTTATACAGATAGCGGGGTAGATATTTCCATGTTTAAAGAGATATCGGTGTAGGTATTTCCATGTTTATATACATTGAGGTGTAGATATTTCCATGTTTATGTAGATGGCGTTGTAGATATTTCCATGTTTTTACCGATAGCGGTGTTGGTATTTCCACGTTTACTCAGATAGCGATGTAGATATTTCCATGTTTATACAGATCGCGGTGCAGATATTTATATCTTTATACTGATGGCATTGTAGATATTTCCTTATTCACACAGATGGCGGTGTAGATGTTTCCATGTTTATACAGATGGCGGAGTAGTTAGTTCCATGTTTATGGAGATGGCAGTGTAGATATTTTCATGTTTATAGAGATGGCGGTGTAGATATTTCATGTTTATAGAGATAGCGGTGTAGATATTTACATGTTTATACAGATGGCTGTGTAGATATGTCCATGTGTATAGAGATGGCATTGTAGATATTTCCATGTTTATACAGATGACTGTATAGGTATTTCCATGTTTTTACAGATGACAGTGTAGATATTTCCATGTTTATAGAGATAGCGGTGTAGATATTTCCATGTTTGTACAGATGTCGGTGTTGATATTTCCATCTATACACAGATGGCCGTGTAGATATTTCCATGTTTATACAGATGGCGGTGTAGATATTTCCATGTTTACACAGATGGTGGTGTAGATATTTCCGTGTTTATACACATGGCGGAGTAGATACTTCCATCTTTATGGAGATGGCAGTGTAGATATTTCCATGTTTTTACAGATATCGGTGTAGATATTTCCATGTTTACACAGATTGCGGTGTAGATATTTCCATGTTTCTACAGATGGCAGTGTAGATATTTCCATGTTTATACAGATGGTGTAGATATTTCCATATTTATACAGATGTCTGTGTAGATATTTCCATGTGTATACAGATGGTATTGAATGTAATTCCATGTTTATACAGATGGTGGTGTAGATATTTCCATGTTTATTCAGATGACTGTGTAGATATTTCCATGTTTTTACATATGGCAGTGTAGATATTTCAATGTTTATAGAGATGGCACTGTAGATATTTCCATGTTTACACAGATCGTGGTGTAGATATTTAAAAGTTTATACAGATAGCGGTGTAGATATTTCCATGTTTTTACAGATATCGGTGTAGATATTTCCATGTTTACACAGATTGCAGTGTAGACATTTCCATCTTTCTACAGATGGCATTGTAGATATTTCCATGTTTATACAGATGGCGGTGTAGATATTTCCATGTTTATATAGATGGTGGTGTAGATATTACCATGTTTATACAGATCGCGGTGTAGATATTTCCATGTTTGTACAGATAGCGGTGTAGATATTTCCATGTTTATACAGATAGCGGTGTAGATAATTCCATGTTTAAAGACATAGCGGTGTAGGCATTTCCATGTTTATAGACATTGCGGTGTAGATATTTCCATGTTTATGTAGATGGCGTTGTAGATATTTCCATGTTTATACCGATAGCGGTGTTGGTATTTCCACGTTTGCTCAGATAGCGATGTAGATATTTCCATGTTTATACAGATCGCGGTGCAGATATTTATATCTTTATACTGATGGCATTGTAGATATTTCCTTATTCACACAGATGGCGGTGTAGATGTTTCCATATTTATACAGATGGCGGAGTAGTTAGTTCCATGTTTATGGAGATGGCAGTGTAGATATTTTCATGTTTATAGAGATGGCGGTGTAGATATTTCATGTTTATAGAGATAGCAGTGTAGATATTTACATGTTTATACAGATGGCTGTGTAGATATGTCCATGTGTATAGAGATGGCATTGTAGATATTTCCATGTTTATACAGATGGCTGTATAGGTATTTCCGTGTTTTTACAGATGGCAGTGCAGATATTTCCCTGTTTATAGAGATAGCGGTGTAGATATTTCCATGTTTGTACAGATGTCGGTGTTGATATTTCCATCTATACACAGATGGCCGTGTAGATATTTCCATGTTTATACAGATGGCGGTGTAGATATTTCCATGTTTACACAGATGGTGGTGTAGATATTTCCGTGTTTATACACATGGCGGAGTAGATACTTCCATCTTTATGGAGATGGCAGTGTAGATATTTTCATGTTTATAGAGATGGCGGTGTAGATATTTCCATATTTATAGAGATAGCGGTGTAGATATTTCCATCTTTCTACAGATGGCAGTGTAGATATTTCCATGTTTATACAGATAGCGGTGTAGATATTTCCATGTGTATATAGATGGTGGTGTAGATATTACCATGTTTATACAGATCGTGGTGAAGATATTTCCATGTTTATACAGATCGCGGTGAAGATATTTCGATGTTTATACAGATCGCGGTGTAGATATTTCCATGTTTATACAGATCGCGTTGTAGATATTTCCATGTTTATACAGATCGCGGTGTAGATATTTCCATGTTTGTACAGATAGCGGTGTAGATATTTCCATGTTTATACAGATAGCGGTGTAGATATTTCCATGTTTAAAGAGATAGCGGTGTAGGTATTTCCATGTTTATAGACATTGCGGTGTAGATATTCCCACGTTTATGTAGATGGCGTTGTAGATATTTCCATGTTTATACCGATAGCGGTGTTGGTATTTCCACGTTTACTCAGATAGCGATGTAGATATTTCCATGTTTATACAGATCGCGGTGCAGATATTTATATCTTTATACAGATGGCATTGTAGATATTTCCTTATTCACACAGATGGCGGTGTAGATGTTTCCATGTTTATACAGATGGCGGAGTAGTTAGTTCCATGTTTATGGAGATGGCAGTGTAGATATTTTCATGTTTATAGAGATGGCGGTGTAGATATTTCCATGTTTATAGAGATAGCGGTGTAGATATTTACATGTTTATACAGATGGCTGTGTAGATATTTCCATGTGTATACAGATGGCATTGTAGATATTTCCAAGTTTATATAGATGACTGTATAGGTATTTCCATGTTTTTACAGATGGCAGTGCAGATATTTCCATGTTTATAGAGATAGCGGTGTAGATATTTCCATGTTTGTACAGATGTCGGTGTTGATATTTCCATCTATACACAGATGGCCGTGTAGATATTTCCATGTTTATACAGATGGCGGTGTAGATATTTCCATGTTTACACAGATGGTGGTGTAGATATTTCCGTGTTTATACACATAGCGGAGTAGATACTTCCATCTTTATGGAGATGGCAGTGTAGATATTTTCATGTTTATAGAGATGGCGGTGTAGATATTTCCATATTTATAGAGATAGCGGTGTAGATATTTCCATCTTTCTAGAGATGGCAGTGTAGATATTTCCATGTTTATACAGATGGCGGTGTAGATATTTCCATATTTATACAGATGTCTGTGTAGATATTTCCATGTGTATACAGATGGTATTGAAGGTAATTCCATGTTTATACAGATGGTGGTGTAGATATTTCCATGTTTATTCAGATGACTGTGTAGATATTTCCATGTTTTTACAGATGGCAGTGTAGATATTTCAATGTTTATAGAGATGGCACTGTAGATATTTCCATGTTTATACAGATCGCGGTGTAGATATTTCCATGTTTATACAGATAGCGGTGTAGATATTTCCATGTTATTACAGATATCGGTGTACATATTTCCATGTTTACACACATTGCGGTGTAGACATTTCCATCTTTCTACAGATGGCATTGTAGATATTTCCATGTTTATACAGATGGCGGTGTAGATATTTCCATGTTTATATAGATGGTGGTGTAGATATTACCATGTTTATACAAATAGCGGTGTAGATATTTCCATGTTTATACAGATCGCGGTGTAGATATTTCCGTGTTTATACAGATCGCGTTGTAGATATTTCCATGTTTATACAGATCGCGGTGTAGATATTTCCATGTTTGTACAGATAGCGGTGTAGATATTTCCATGTTTATACAGATAGCGGGGTAGATATTTCCATGTTTAAAGAGATATCGGTGTAGGTATTTCCATGTTTATATACATTGAAGTGTAGATATTTCCATGTTTATGTAGATGGCGTTGTAGATATTTCCATGTTTTTACCGATAGCGGTGTTGGTATTTCCACGTTTACTCAGATAGCGATGTAGATATTTCCATGTTTATACAGATCGCGGTGCAGATATTTATATCTTTATACTGATGGCATTGTAGATATTTCCTTATTCACACAGATGGCGGTGTAGATGTTTCCATGTTTATACAGATGGCGGAGTAGTTAGTTCCATGTTTATGGAGATGGCAGTGTAGATATTTTCATGTTTATAGAGATGGCGGTGTAGATATTTCATGTTTATAGAGATAGCAGTGTAGATATTTACATGTTTATACAGATGGCTGTGTAGATATGTCCATGTGTATAGAGATGGCATTGTAGATATTTCCATGTTTATACAGATGACTGTATAGGTATTTCCATGTTTTTACAGATGACAGTGTAGATATTTCCATGTTTATAGAGATAGCGGTGTAGATATTTCCATGTTTGTACAGATGTCGGTGTTGATATTTCCATCTATACACAGATGGCCGTGTAGATATTTCCATGTTTATACAGATGGCGGTGTAGATATTTCCATGTTTACACAGATGGTGGTGTAGATATTTCCGTGTTTATACACATGGCGGAGTAGATACTTCCATCTTTATGGAGATGGCAGTGTAGATATTTCCATGTTTTTACAGATATCGGTGTAGATATTTCCATGTTTACACAGATTGCGGTGTAGATATTTCCATGTTTCTACAGATGGCAGTGTAGATATTTCCATGTTTATACAGATGGTGTAGATATTTCCATATTTATACAGATGTCTGTGTAGATATTTCCATGTGTATACAGATGGTATGGAATGTAATTCCATGTTTATACAGATGGTGGTGTATATATTTCCATGTTTATTCAGATGACTGTGTAGATATTTCCATGTTTTTACATATGGCAGTGTAGATATTTCAATGTTTATAGAGATGGCACTGTAGATATTTCCATGTTTACACAGATCGTGGTGTAGATATTTAAAAGTTTATACAGATAGCGGTGTAGATATTTCCATGTTTTTACAGATATCGGTGTAGATATTTCCATGTTTACACAGATTGCAGTGTAGACATTTCCATCTCTCTACAGATGGCATTGTAGATATTTCCATGTTTATACAGATGGCGGTGTAGATATTTCCATGTTTATATAGATGGTGGTGTAGATATTACCATGTTTATACAGATCGCGGTGTAGATATTTCCATGTTTGTACAGATAGCGGTGTAGATATTTCCATGTTTATACAGATAGCGGTGTAGATAATTCCATGTTTAAAGACATAGCGGTGTAGGCATTTCCATGTTTATAGACATTGCGGTGTAGATATTTCCATGTTTATGTAGATGGCGTTGTAGATATTTCCATGTTTATACCGATAGCGGTGTTGGTATTTCCACGTTTGCTCAGATAGCGATGTAGATATTTCCATGTTTATACAGATCGCGGTGCAGATATTTATATCTTTATACTGATGGCATTGTAGATATTTCCTTATTCACACCAATGGCTGTGTAGATGTTTCCATGTTTCTACAGATGGCGGAGTAGTTAGTTCCATGTTTATGGAGATGGCAGTGTAGATATTTTCATGTTTATAGAGATGGCGGTGTAGATATTTCATGTTTATAGAGATAGCAGTGTAGATATTTACATGTTTATACAGATGGCTGTGTAGATATGTCCATGTGTATAGAGATGGCATTGTAGATATTTCCATGTTTATACAGATGACTGTATAGGTATTTCCATGTTTTTACAGATGGCAGTGCAGATATTTCCCTGTTTATAGAGATAGCGGTGTAGATATTTCCATGTTTGTACAGATGTCGGTGTTGATATTTCCATCTATACACAGATGGCCGTGTAGATATTTCCATGTTTATACAGATGGCGGTGTAGATATTTCCATGTTTACACAGATGGTGGTGTAGATATTTCCGTGTTTATACACATGGCGGAGTAGATACTTCCATCTTTATGGAGATGGCAGTGTAGATATTTTCATGTTTATAGAGATGGCGGTGTAGATATTTCCATATTTATAGAGATAGCGGTGTAGATATTTCCATCTTTCTACAGATGGCAGTGTAGATATTTCCATGTTTATACAGATAGCGGTGTAGATATTTCCATGTGTATATAGATGGTGGTGTAGATATTACCATGTTTATACAGATCGTGGTGAAGATATTTCCATGTTTATACAGATCGCGGTGAAGATATTTCGATGTTTATACAGATCGCGGTGTAGATATTTCCATGTTTATACAGATCGCGTTGTAGATATTTCCATGTTTATACAGATCGCGGTGTAGATATTTCCATGTTTGTACAGATAGCGGTGTAGATATTTCCATGTTTATACAGATAGCGGTGTAGATATTTCCATGTTTAAAGAGATAGCGGTGTAGGTATTTCCATGTTTATAGACATTGCGGTGTAGATATTCCCACGTTTATGTAGATGGCGTTGTAGATATTTCCATGTTTATACCGATAGCGGTGTTGGTATTTCCACGTTTACTCAGATAGCGATGTAGATATTTCCATGTTTATACAGATCGCGGTGCAGATATTTATATCTTTATACAGATGGCATTGTAGATATTTCCTTATTCACACAGATGGCGGTGTAGATGTTTCCATGTTTATACAGATGGCGGAGTAGTTAGTTCCATGTTTATGGAGATGGCAGTGTAGATATTTTCATGTTTATAGAGATGGCGGTGTAGATATTTCCATGTTTATAGAGATAGCGGTGTAGATATTTACATGTTTATACAGATGGCTGTGTAGATATTTCCATGTGTATACAGATGGCATTGTAGATATTTCCAAGTTTATATAGATGACTGTATAGGTATTTCCATGTTTTTACAGATGGCAGTGCAGATATTTCCATGTTTATAGAAATAGCGGTGTAGATATTTCCATGTTTGTACAGATGGCGGTGCTGATATTTCCATCTATACACAGATGGACGTGTAGATATTTCCATGTTTATACAGATGGCGGCATAGATATTTCCATGGACATGCAGATGGTGGTGTAGGTATTTCCATGTTTATACAGATAGCGGTGTAGATATTTCCATGTTTACACTGATGGTGGTGTAGATATTTCCGTGTTTATACACATGGCGGAGTAGATACTTCCATCTTTATGGAGATGGCAGTGTAGATATTTTCATGTTTATAGAGATGGCGGTGTAGATATTTCCATATTTATAGAGATAGCGGTGTAGATATTTCCATCTTTCTACAGATGGCAGTGTAGATATTTCCATGTTTATACAGATGGCAGTGTAGATATTTCCATATTTATACAGATGTCTGTGTAGATATTTCCATGTATATACAGATGGTATTGAAGGTATTTCCATGTTTATACAGATAGCAGTGTAGATATTTCCATGTTTACACAGATGGTGGTGTAGATATTTCCGTGTTTATACACATGGCGGAGTAGTTACTTCCATCTTTATGGAGATGGAAGTGTAGATATTTTCATGTTTATAGAGATGGCGGTGTAGATATTTCCATATATATAGAGATAGCAGTGAAGATATTTCCATCTTGCTACAGATGGCAGTGTAGATATTTCCATGTTTATACAGATGTTGTAGATATTTCCATATTTATACAGATGTCTGTGTAGATATTTCCATGTGTATACAGGTGGTATTGAAGGTATTTCCATATTTATACAGATGGTGGTGTAGATATTTCCATGTTTATTCATATGACTGTGTAGATATTTCCATGTTTTTACAGATGGCAGTGTAGATATTTCAATGTTTATAGAGATGGCACTGTAGATATTTCCATGTTTATACAGATCGCGGTGTAGATATTTCCATGTTTATACAGATAGCGGTGTAGATATTTCCATGTTTTTACAGATATCGGTGTAGATATTTCCATGTTTACACAGATTGCGGTGTAGATATTTCCATCTTTCTACAGATGGCATTGTAGATATTTCCATGTTTATACAGATGGCGGTGTAGATATTTCCATGTGTATATAGACGGTGGTGTAGATATTAAAATGTTCATACAGATATCGGTGTAGATATTTCCATGTTTATACAGATCGTGGTGAAGATATTTCCATGTTTATACAGATCGCGGTGTAGATATTTCCATGTTTATACAGATCGCGGTGTAGATATTACCATGTTTATACAGATCGCGTTGTAGATATTTCCATGTTTATACAGACCGCGGTGTAGATATTTCCATGTTTGTACAGATAGCGTTGTAGATATTTCCATGTTTAAAGAGATAGCGGTGTGGGGATTTCGATGTTTATAGACATTGCGGTGTAGATATTTCCATGTTTATGTAGATGGCGTTGTAGATATTTCCATGTTTATACCGATAGCAGTGTTGGTATTTCCACGTTTACTCAGATAGCGATGTAGATATTTCCATCTTTATACAGATCGCGGTGCAGATATTTATATCTTTATACAGATGGCATTGTAGATATTTCCTTATTCACACAGATGGCGGTGTAGATGTTTCTATGTTTATACAGATGGCGGAGTAGTTAGTTCCATGTTTATGGAGATGGCAGTGTAGATATTTTCATGTTTATAGAGATGGCGGTGTAGATATTTCATGTTTATAGAGATAGCAGTGTAGATATTTACATGTTTATACAGATGGCTGTGTAGATATGTCCATGTGTATACAGATGGCATTGTAGATATTTCCATGTTTATACAGATGACTGTATAGGTATTTCCATGTTTTTACAGATGGCAGTGCAGATATTTCCATGTTTATAGAGATAGCGGTGTAGATATTTCCATGTTTGTACAGATGTCGGTGTTGATATTTCCATCTATACACAGATGGCCGTGTAGATATTTCCATGTTTATACAGATGGCGGCAAAGATATTTCCATGGACATGCAGATGGTGGTGTAGGTATTTCCATGTTTATACAGATAGCAGTGTAGATATTTCCATGTTTACACAGATGGTGGTGTAGATATTTCCGTGTTTATACACATGGCGGAGTAGTTACTTCCATCTTTATGGAGATGGAATTGTAGATATTTTCATGTTTATAGAGATGGCGGTGTAGATATTTCCATATTTATAGAGATAGCAGTGTAGATATTTCCATCTTTCTACAGATGGCAGTGTAGATATTTCCATGTTTATACAGATGGTGGTGTAGATATTTCCATGTTTATTCAGATGGCTGTGTAGATATTTCCATGTTTTTACAGATGGCGGTGTAGATATTTCAATGTTTATAGAGATGGCACTGTAGATATTTCCATGTTTATACAGATCGCGGTGTAGATATTTCCATGTTTATACAGATAGCGGTGTAGATATTTCCATGTTTATACAGATAGCGGTGTAGATATTTCCATGTTTAAAGAGATAGCGGTGTAGATATTTCCATGTTTATAGACATTGCCCTGTAGATATTTCCATGTTTATGAAGATGGCCTTGAAGATATTTCGATGTTTATACCGATAGCGGTGTTGGTATTTCCACGTTTACTCAGATAGCGATGTAGATATTTCCATGTTTATACAGATTGCAGTGCAGATATTTATATCTTTATACAGATGGCATTGTAGATATTTCCTTATTCACACAGATGGCGGTGTAGATGTTTCCATGTTTATACAGATGGCGGAGTAGTTAGTTCCATGTTTATGGAGATGGCAGTGTAGATATTTTCATGTTTATAGAGATGGCGGTGTAGATATTTCCATGTTTATAGAGATAGCAGTGTAGATATTTACATGTTTATACAGATGGCTGTGTAGATATTTCCATGAGTATACAGATGGCATTGTAGATATTTCCATGTTTATACAGATGACTGTATAGGTATTTCCATGTTTTTACAGATGGCATTGCAGATATTTCCATGTTTATAGGGATAGCGGTGTAGCTATTTCCATGTTTGTACAGATGGTGGTGTTGATATTTCCATCTATACACAGATGGCCGTGTAGATATTTCCATGTTTATACAGATGGCGGCATAGATATTTCCATGGACATGCATATGGTGGTGTAGATATTTCCATGTTTATACAGATAGCGGTGTAGATATTTCCATGTTTTTACAGATATCGGTGTAGATATTTCCATGTTTACACAGATTGCGGTGTAGATATTTCCATCTTTCTACAGATGGCATTGTAGATATTTCCATGTTTATACAGATGGCGGTGTAGATATTTCCATGTTTATATAGATGGTGGTGTAGATATTACCATCTTTATACATATAGCGGTGTAGATATTTCCATGTTTATACAGATCGTGGTGAAGATATTTCCATGTTTATACAGATCGCGGTGTAGATATTTCCAAGTTTATACAGATCGCGGTGTAGATATTTCCATGTTTATACAGATGGCGGTGTAGATATTTCAATGTTTATACAGACCGCGGTGTAGATATTTCCATGTTTGTACAGATAGCGGTGTAGATATTTCCATGTTTATACAGATCGTGGTGAAGATATTTCCATGTTTATACAGATCGCGGTGTAGATATTTCCATGTTTATACAAATCGCGTTGTAGATATTTCCATGTTTATACAGATCGCGGTGTAGATATTTCCATGTTTGTACAGATAGCGGTGTAGATATGTCCATGTTTGTACAGATATCGGTGTAGATATTTCCACGTTTATACAGATAGCCGTGTAGATATTTCCATGTTTAAAGAGATAGCGGTGTAGGTATTTCCATGTTTATAGACATTGCGGTGTAGATATTTCCATGTTTATGTAGATGGCGTTGTAGATATTTCCATGTTTATACCGATAGCGTTGTTGGTATTTCCACGTTTACTCAGATAGCAATGTAGATATTTCCATGTTTATACAGATCGCGGTGTAGATATTTATATCTTTATACAGATGGCATTGTAGATATTGCCTTATTCACACAGATGGCAGTGTAGATATTTTCATGTTTCTAGAGATGGCGGTGTAGATATTTCCATATTTATAGAGATAGCGGTGTAGATATTTCCATCTTTCTACAGATGGCAGTGTAGATATTTCCATGTTTATACAGATGGTGGTGTAGATATTTCCATATTTATACAGATGTCTGTGTAGATATTTCCATGTGTATACAGATGGTATTGAAGGTATTTCCATGTTGATACAGATGGTGGTGAAGATATTTCCGTGTTTATACACATGGCGGAGTAGATACTTCCATCTTTATGGAGATGGCAGTGTCGATATTTTCATCTTTCCACAGATGGCAGTGTAGATATTTCCATGTTTATACAGATGGCGGTGTTGATATTTCCATCTATACACAGATGGCGTGTAGATATTTCCATGTTTATACAGATGGCGGCATAGATATTTCCATGGACATGCAGATGGTGGTGTAGATATTTCCATGTTTATAAAGATAGCGGTGTAGATATTTCCATGTTTACACAGATGGGGGTGTAGATATTTCCGTGTTTATACACATGGCGGAGTAGATACTTCCATCTTTATGGAGATGGCAGTGTAGATATTTTCATGTTTATAGAGATGGCGGTGTAGATATTTCCATATTTATAGAGATAGCGGTGTAGATATTTCCATCTTTCTACCCATGGCAGTGTAGATATTTCCATGTTTATACAGATGGCGGTGTAGGTATTTCCATATTTATACAGATGTCTGTGTAGACATTTCCATGTGTATACAGATGGTATTGAAGGTATTTCTATGTTTATACAGATGGTGGTGTAGATATTTCCATGTTTATTCAGATGAGTGTGTAGATATTTCCATGTTTTTACAGATGGCAGTGTAGATATTTCAATGTTTATAGAGATGGCACTGTAGATATTTCCATGTTTATACAGATCGCGGTGTAGATATTTCCATGTTTATACAGATAGCGGTGTAGATATTTCCATGTTTTTACAGATATCGGTGTAGATATTTCCATGTTTACACAGATTGCGGTGTAGATATTTCCATCTTTCTACAGATGGCATTGTAGATATTTCCATGTTTATACAGATGGCGGTGTAGATATTTCCATGTTTATATAGATGGTGGTGTAGATATTACCATGTTTATACAGATAGCGGTGTAGATATTTCCAAGTTTATACAGATCGTGGTGAAGATATTTCCATGTTTATACAGATCGCGGTGTAGATATTTCCATGTTTATACAGATCGCGGTGTAGATATTTCCATGTTTACACAGATTGCGGTGTAGACATTTCCATCTTTCTACAGATGGCATTGTAGATATTTCCATGTTTATACAGATGGCGGTGTAGATATTTCCATGTTTATATAGATGGTGGTGTAGATATTAACATGTTTATACAAATAGCGGAGTAGATATTTCCATGTGTATACGGATCGCGGTGTAGATATTTCCGTGTTTATACAGATCGCGTTCTAGATATTTCCATGTTTATACAGATCGCGGTGTAGATATTTCCATGTTTGTACAGATAGCGGTGTAGATATTTCCATGTTTATACAGATAGCGGTGTAGATATTTCCATGTTTAAAGAGATATCGGTGTAGGTATTTCCATGTTTATAGACATTGCGGTGTAGATATTTCCATGTTTATGTAGATGGCGTTGTAGATATTTCCATGTTTTTACCGATAGCGGTGTTGGTATTTCCACGTTTACTCAGATAGCGATGTAGATATTTCCATGTTTATACAGATCGCGGTGCAGATATTTATATCTTTATACTGATGGCATTGTAGATATTTCCTTATTCACACAGATGGCGGTGTAGATGTTTCCATGTTTATACAGATGGCGGAGTAGTTACTTCCATGTTTATGGAGATGGCAGTGTAGATATTTTCATGTTTATAGAGATGGCGGTGTAGATATTTCCATGTTTACAGAGATAGCAGTGTAGGTATTTACATGTTTATACAGATGGCTGTGTAGATATTTCCATGTGTATACAGATGACATTGTAGATATTTCCAAGTTTATACAGATGACTGTATAGGTATTTCCATGTTTTTACAGATGGCAGTGCAGATATTTCCATGTTTATAGAGATAGCGGTGTAGATATTTCCATGTTTGTACAGATGGCGGTGATGATATTTCCATGTATACACAGATGGCCATGTAGATATTTCCATGTTTATACATATGGCGGCATAGATATTTCCATGGACATGCAGATGGTGGTGTAGATATTTCCATGTTTATACAGATAGCGGTGTAGATATTTCCATGTTTACACAGATGGTGGTGTAGATATTTCCGTGTTTATACACATGGCGGAGTAGATACTTCCATCTTTATGGAGATGGCAGTGTAGATATTTTCATGTTTATAGAGATGGCGGTGTAGATATTTCCATATTTATAGAGATAGCGGTGTAGATATTTCCATGTTTCTACAGATGGCAGTGTAGATATTTCCATGTTTATACAGATGGCGGTGTAGATATTTCCATATTTATACAGATGTCTGTGTAGATATTTCCATGTGTATACAGATGGTATTGACGGTATTTCCATGTTTATACAGATGGTGGTGTAGATATTTCCATGTTTATTCAGATGACTGTGTAGATATTTCCATGTTTTTACAGATGGCAGTGTAGATATTTCAATGTATATAGAGATGGCACTGTAGATATTAACATGTTTATACAGATCGCGGTGTAGATATTTCCATGTTTATACAGATAGCGGTGTAGATATTTCCATGTTTTTACAGATATCGGTGGAGATATTTCCATGTTTACACAGATTGCGGTGTAGATATTTCCATCTTTCTACAGATGGCATTGTATATATTTCCATGTTTATACAGATGGCGGTGTAGATATTTCCATGTTTTTACAGATATCGGTGTAGATATTTCCTTGTTTACACAGATTGCGGTGTAGATATTTCCATCTTTCTACAGATGGTATTGTAGATATTTCCATGTTTATACAGATGGCGGTGTAGATATTTCCATGTGTATATAGATGGTGGTGTAGATATTACCATGTTTATACAGATAGTGGTGTAGATATTTCCATGTTTGCAGATCGTGGTGAAGGTATTTCCATGTTTATATAGATCGCGGTGTAGATATTTCCATGTTTATACAGATCGCGTTGAAGATATTTCCATGTTTATACAGATTGCGGTGTAGATATTTCCATGTTTATACAGATAGCGGTGTAGATATTTCCATGTTTAAAGAGATAGCGGTGTAGGTATTTCCATGTTTATAGACATTGCGGTGTAGATATTTCCATGTTTATGTAGATGGCGTTGTAGATATTTCCATGTTTATACCGATAGCGTTGTTGGTATTTCCACCTTTACTCAGATAGCAATGTAGATATTTCCATGTTTATACAGATCGCGGTGTAGATATTTATATCTTTATACAGATGGCATTGTAGATATTGCCTTATTCACACAGATGGCAGTGTAGATATTTTCATGTTTCTAGAGATGGCGGTGTAGATATTTCCATATTTATAGAGATAGCGGTGTAGATATTTCCATCTTTCTACAGATGGCAGTGTAGATATTTCCATGTTTATACAGATGGTGGTGTAGATATTTCCATATTTATACAGATGTCTGTGTAGATATTTCCATGTGTATACAGATGGTATTGAAGGTATTTCCATGTTGATACAGATGGTGGTGAAGATATTTCCGTGTTTATACACATGGCGGAGTAGATACTTCCATCTTTATGGAGATGGCAGTGTCGATATTTTCATCTTTCCACAGATGGCAGTGTAGATATTTCCATGTTTATACAGATGGCGGTGTTGATATTTCCATCTATACACAGATGGCGTGTAGATATTTCCATGTTTATACAGATGGCGGCATAGATATTTCCATGGACATGCAGATGGTGGTGTAGATATTTCCATGTTTATAAAGATAGCGGTGTAGATATTTCCATGTTTACACAGATGGGGGTGTAGATATTTCCGTGTTTATACACATGGCGGAGTAGATACTTCCATCTTTATGGAGATGGCAGTGCAGATATTTTCATGTTTATAGAGATGGCGGTGTAGATATTTCCATATTTATAGAGATAGCGGTGTAGATATTTCCATCTTTCTACCCATGGCAGTGTAGATATTTCCATGTTTATACAGATGGCGGTGTAGGTATTTCCATATTTATACAGATGTCTGTGTAGACATTTCCATGTGTATACAGATGGTATTGAAGGTATTTCTATGTTTATACAGATGGTGGTGTAGATATTTCCATGTTTATTCAGATGAGTGTGTAGATATTTCCATGTTTTTACAGATGGCAGTGTAGATATTTCAATGTTTATAGAGATGGCACTGTAGATATTTCCATGTTTATACAGATCGCGGTGTAGATATTTCCATGTTTATACAGATAGCGGTGTAGATATTTCCATGTTTTTACAGATATCGGTGTAGATATTTCCATGTTTACACAGATTGCGGTGTAGATATTTCCATCTTTCTACAGATGGCATTGTAGATATTTCCATGTTTATACAGATGGCGGTGTAGATATTTCCATGTTTATATAGATGGTGGTGTAGATATTACCATGTTTATACAGATAGCGGTGTAGATATTTCCAAGTTTATACAGATCGTGGTGAAGATATTTCCATGTTTATACAGATCGCGGTGTAGATATTTCCATGTTTATACAGATCGCGGTGTAGATATTTCCATGTTTACACAGATTGCGGTGTAGACATTTCCATCTTTCTACAGATGGCATTGTAGATATTTCCATGTTTATACAGATGGCGGTGTAGATATTTCCATGTTTATATAGATGGTGGTGTAGATATTAACATGTTTATACAAATAGCGGAGTAGATATTTCCATGTGTATACGGATCGCGGTGTAGATATTTCCGTGTTTATACAGATCGCGTTCTAGATATTTCCATGTTTATACAGATCGCGGTGTAGATATTTCCATGTTTGTACAGATAGCGGTGTAGATATTTCCATGTTTATACAGATAGCGGTGTAGATATTTCCATGTTTAAAGAGATATCGGTGTAGGTATTTCCATGTTTATAGACATTGCGGTGTAGATATTTCCATGTTTATGTAGATGGCGTTGTAGATATTTCCATGTTTTTACCGATAGCGGTGTTGGTATTTCCACGTTTACTCAGATAGCGATGTAGATATTTCCATGTTTATACAGATCGCGGTGCAGATATTTATATCTTTATACTGATGGCATTGTAGATATTTCCTTATTCACACAGATGGCGGTGTAGATGTTTCCATGTTTATACAGATGGCGGAGTAGTTAGTTCCATGTTTATGGAGATGGCAGTGTAGATATTTTCATGTTTATAGAGATGGCGGTGTAGATATTTCCATGTTTACAGAGATAGCAGTGTAGGTATTTACATGTTTATACAGATGGCTGTGTAGATATTTCCATGTGTATACAGATGGCATTGTAGATATTTCCAAGTTTATACAGATGACTGTATAGGTATTTCCATGTTTTTACAGATGGCAGTGCAGATATTTCCATGTTTATAGAGATAGCGGTGTAGATATTTCCATGTTTCTACAGATGGCGGTGATGATATTTCCATGTATACACAGATGGCCATGTAGATATTTCCATGTTTATACATATGGCGGCATAGATATTTCCATGGACATGCAGATGGTGGTGTAGATATTTCCATGTTTGTACAGATAGCGGTGTAGATATTTCCATGTTTACACAGATGGTGGTGTAGATATTTCCGTGTTTATACACATGGCGGAGTAGATACTTCCATCTTTATGGAGATGGCAGTGTAGATATTTTCATGTTTATAGAGATGGCGGTGTAGATATTTCCATATTTATAGAGATAGCGGTGTAGATATTACCATGTTTCTACAGATGGCAGTGTAGATATTTCCATGTTTATACAGATGGCGGTGTAGATATTTCCATATTTATACAGATGTCTGTGTAGATATTTCCATGTGTATACAGATGATATTGACGGTATTTCCATGTTTATACAGATGGTGGTGTAGATATTTCCATGTTTATTCAGATGACTGTGTAGATATTTCCATGTTTTTACAGATGGCAGTGTAGATATTTCAATGTATATAGAGATGGCACTGTAGATATTAACATGTTTATACAGATCGCGGTGTAGATATTTCCATGTTTATACAGATAGCGGTGTAGATATTTCCATGTTTTTACAGATATCGGTGGAGATATTTCCATGTTTACACAGATTGCGGTGTAGATATTTCCATCTTTCTACAGATGGCATTGTAGATATTTCCATGTTTATACAGATGGCGGTGTAGATATTTCCATGTTTTTACAGATATCGGTGTAGATATTTCCTTGTTTACACAGATTGCGGTGTAGATATTTCCATCTTTCTACAGATGGTATTGTAGATATTTCCATGTTTATACAGATGGCGGTGTAGATATTTCCATGTGTATATAGATGGTGGTGTAGATATTACCATGTTTATACAGATAGTGGTGTAGATATTTCCATGTTTGCAGATCGTGGTGAAGGTATTTCCATGTTTATATAGATCGCGGTGTAGATATTTCCATGTTTATACAGATCGCGTTGAAGATATTTCCATGTTTATACAGATTGCGGTGTAGATATTTCCATGTTTATACAGATAGCGGTGTAGATATTTCCATGTTTAAAGAGATAGCGGTGTAGGTATTTCCATGTTTATAGACATTGCGGTGTAGATATTTCCATGTTTATGTAGATGGCGTTGTAGATATTTCCATGTTTATACCTTTAGCGGTGTTGGTATTTCCACGTTTACTCAGATAACGATGTAGATATTTCCATGTTTATACAGATCGCGGTGCAGATATTTATATCTTTATACAGATGGCATTGTAGATATTTCCTTATTCACACAGATGCCGGTGTAGATGTTTCCATGTTTATACAGATGGTGGAGTAGTTAGTTCCATGTTTATGGAGATGGCAGTGTAGATATTTTCATGTTTATAGATATGGCGGTGTAGATATTTCCATGTTTATAGAGATAGCAGTGTAGATATTTACATGTTTATACAGATGGCTGTGTAGATATTTCCATGTGTATACAGATGGCATTGTAGATATTTCCATGTTTATACAGATGACTGTATAGGTATTTCCATGTTTTTACAGATGGCAGTGCAGATATTTCCATGTTTATAGAGATAGCGGTATAGATATTTTCATGTTTGTACAGATGGCGGTGTTGATATTTCCATCTATACACAGATGGCCATGTAGATATTTCCATGTTTATACAGATGGCGGCATAGATATTTCCATGGACATGCAGATGGTCGTGTAGGTATTTCCATGTTTATACAGATAGCAGTGAAGATATTTCCATGTTTACACAGATGGTGGTGTAGATATTTCCGTGTTTATACACATGGCGGAGTAGTTACTTCCATCTTTATGGAGATGGCAGGGTAGATATTTTCATGTTTATAGAGATGGCGGTGTAGATATTTCCATATTTATAGAGATAGCAGTGTAGATATTTCCATCTTTCTACAGATGTCAGTATAGGTATTTCCATGTTTATACAGATGTTGTAGATATTTCCATATTTATACAGATGTCTGTGTAGATATTTCCATGTGTATGCAGATGGTATTGAAGGTATTTCCATGTTTATACAGATGGTGGTGTAGATATTTCCATGTTTATTCAGATGACTGTGTAGATATTTCCATGTTTTTACAGATATCGGTGTAGATATTTCCATGTTTACACAGATTTCGGTGTAGATATTTCCATCTTTCTACAGATGGCATTGTAGATATTTCCATGTTTATACAGATGGCGGTGTAGATATTTCCATGTTTATATAGATGGTGGTGTAGATATTACCATGTTTATACAGATAGCGGTGTAGATATTTCCATGTTTATACAGATCGTGGTGAAGATATTTCCATGTTTATACAGATTGCGGTGTAGATATTTCCATGTTTATACAGATCGCGGTGTAGATATTTCCATGTTTACACAGATTGCGGTGTAGACATTTCCATCTTTCTACAGATGGCATTGTAGATATTTCCATGTTTATACAGATGGCGGTGTAGATATTTCCATGTTTATATAGATGGTGGTGTTGATATTACCATGTTTATACAAATAGCGGTGTAGATATTTCCATGTGTATACAGATCGCGGTGTAGATATTTCCGTGTTTATACAGATCGCGTTGTAGATATTTCCATGTTTATACAGATCGCGGTGTAGATATTTCCATGTTTGTACAGATAGCGGTGTAGATATTTCCATGTTTATACAGATAGCGGTGTAGATATTTCGATGTTTAAAGAGATATCGGTGTAGGTATTTCCATGTTTATAGACATTGCGGTGTAGATATTTCCATGTTTATGTAGATGGCGTTGTAGATATTTCCATGTTTTTACCGATAGCGGTGTTGGTATTTCCACGTTTACTCAGATAGTGATGTAGATATTTCCATGTTTATACAGATCGTGGTGCAGATATTTATATCTTTATACTGATGGCATTGTAGATATTTCCTTATTCACACAGATGGCGGTGTAGATGTTTCCATGTTTATACCGATGGCGGAGTAGTTAGTTCCATGTTTATGGAGATGGCAGTGTAGATATTTTCATGTTTATAGAGATGGCAGTGTAGATATTTCATGTTTATAGAGATAGCAGTGTAGATATTTACATATTTATACAGATGGCTGTGTAGATATGTCCATGTGTATACAGATGGCATTGTAGATATTTCCATGTTTATACAGATGACTGTATAGGTATTTCCATGTTTTTACAGATGGCAGTGCAGATATTTCCATGTTTATAGAGATAGCGGTGTAGATATTTCCATGTTTGTACAGATGGCGGTGTTGATATTTCCATCTATACACAGATGGCCGTGTAGATATTTCCATGTTTATACAGATGGCGGCATAGATATTTCCATGGATATGCAGATGGTGGTGTAGATATTTCCATGTTTATACAGATAGCGGTGTAGATATTTCCATGTTTACACAGATGGTGGTGTAGACATTTCCGTGTTTATACACATGGCGGAGTAGATATTTCCATCTTTATGGAGATGGCAGTGTAGATATTTTCATGTTTATAGAGATGGCGGTGTAGATATTTCCATATTTATAGAGATAGCGGTGTAGATATTTCCATTTTCTACAGATGGCAGTGTAGATATTTCCATGTTTATACAGATGGCGGTGTAGATATTTCCATATTTATACAGATGTCTGTGTAGATATTTCCATGTGTATACAGATGGTATTGAATGTAATTCCATGTTTATACAGATGGTGGTGTAGATATTTCCATGTTTATTCAGATGACTGTGTAGATATTTCCATCTTTTTAGAGATGTTAGTGTAGATATTTCAATGTTTATAGAGATGGCACTGTAGATATTTCCATGTTTATACAGATCGCGGTGTAGATATTTCCATGTTTATACAGATAGCGGTGTAGATATTTCCATGTTTTTACAGATATCGGTGTAGATATTTCCATGTTTACACAGATTGCGGTGTAGACATTTCCATCTTTCTACAGATGGCATTGTAGATATTTCCATGTTTATACAGATGGCGGTGTAAATATTTCCATGTTTATATAGATGGTGGTGTAGATATTACCATGTTTATACAGATCGCGGTGTAGATATTTCCATGTTTATATAGATTGCGGTGTAGATATTTCCATGTTTATACAGATCGCGGTGTAGATATTTCCGTGTTTATACAGATCGCGTTGTAGATATTTCCATGTTTATACAGATCGCGGTGTAGATATTTCCATGTTTGTACAGATAGCGGTGTAGATATTTCCATGTTTATACAGATAGCGGTGTAGATAATTCCATGTTTAAATACATAGCGGTGTAGGTATTTCCATGTTTATAGACATTGCGGTGTAGATATTTCCATGTTTATGTAGATGGCGTTGTAGATATTTCCATGTTTATACCGATAGCGGTGTTGGTATTTCCACGTTTGCTCAGATAGCGATGTAGATATTTCCATGTTTATACAGATCGCGGTGCAGATATTTATATCTTTATACAGATGGCATTGTAGATATTTCCTTATTCACACAGATGGCGGAGTAGATGTTTCCATGTTTATACCTTTGGCAGAGTAGTTAGTTCCATGTTTATGGAGATGGCAGTGTAGATATTTTCATGTTTATAGAGATGGCGGTGTAGATATTTCCATGTTTACAGAGATAGCAGTGTAGATATTTACGTTTATACAGATGGCTGTGTAGATATTTCCATGTGTATACAGATGGCATTGTAGATATTTCCATGTTTATACAGATGACTGTATAGGTATTTCCATGTTTTTACAGATGGCAGTGCAGATATTTCCATGTTTATAGAGATAGCGATGTAGATATTTCCATGTTTGTACAGATGGCAGTGTTGATATTTCCATCTATACACAGATGGCCATGTAGATATTTCCATGTTTATACAGATGGCGGCATAGATATTTCCATGGACATGCAGATGGTGGTGTAGATATTTCCATGTTTATACAGATAGCGGTGTAGATATTTCCATGTTTACACAGATGGTGGTGTAGATATTTCCGTGTTTATACACATGGCGGAGTAGATACTTCCATCTTTATGGAGATGGCAGTGTAGATATTTTCATGTTTATAGAGATGGCGGTGTAGATATTTCCATATTTATAGAGATAGCGGTGTATATATTTCCATGTTTCTACAGATGGCAGTGTAGATATTTCCATGTTTATACAGATGGCGGTGTAGATATTTCCATATTTATAAAGATGTCTGTGTAGATATTTCCATGTGTATACAGATGGTATTGTAGCTATTTCCATGTTTATACAGATGGTGGTGTAGATATTTCCATGTTTATTCAGATGACTGTGTAGATATTTCCATGTTTATATAGATGGTGGTGTAGATATTACCATGTTTATAGAGATAGCGGTGTAGATATTTCCATGTTTATACAGATCGTGGTGAAGATATTTCCATGTTTATACAGATCGTGGTGAAGATATTTCGATGTTTATACAGATCACGGTGTAGATATTTCCATGTTTATACAGATCGCGTTGTAGATATTTCCATGTTTATACAGATCGCGGTGTAGATATTTCCATGTTTGTACAGATAGCGGTGTAGATATTTCCATGTTTATACAGATAGCGGTGTAGATATTTCCATGTTTAAAGAGATAGCGGTGTAGGTATTTCCATGTTTATAGACATTGCGGTGTAGATATTTCCACGTTTATGTAGATGGCGTTGTAGATATTTCCATGTTTATACCGATAGCGGTGTTGGTATTTCCACGTTTACTCAGATAGCGATGTAGATATTTCCATGTTTATACAGATCGCGGTGCAGATATTTATATCTTTATACAGATGGCATTGTAGATATTTCCTTATTCACACAGATGGCCGTGTAGATGTTTCCATGTTTATACAGATGGCGGAGTAGTTAGTTCCATGTTTATGGAGATGGCAGTGTAGATATTTTCATGTTTATAGAGATGGCGGTGTAGATATTTCCATGTTTATAGAGATAGCGGTGTAGATATTTACATGTTTATACAGATGGCTGTGTAGATATTTCCATGTGTATACAGATGGCATTGTAGATATTTCCAAGTTTATATAGATGACTGTATAGGTATTTCCATGTTTTTACAGATGGCAGTGCAGATATTTCCATGTTTATAGAAATAGCGGTGTAGATATTTCCATGTTTGTACAGATGGCGGTGCTGATATTTCCATCTATACACAGATGGCCGTGTAGATATTTCCATGTTTATACAGATGGCGGCATAGATATTTCCATGGACATGCAGATGGTGGTGTAGGTATTTCCATGTTTATACAGATAGCGGTGTAGATATTTCCATGTTTACACAGATGGTGGTGTAGATATTTCCGTGTTTATACACATGGCGGAGTAGATACTTCCATCTTTATGGAGATGGCAGTGTAGATATTTTCATGTTTATAGAGATGGCGGTGTAGATATTTCCATATTTATAGAGATAGCGGTGTAGATATTTCCATCTTTCTACAGATGGCAGTGTAGATATTTCCATGTTTATACAGATGGCAGTGTAGATATTTCCATATTTATACAGATGTCTGTGTAGATATTTCCATGTATATACAGATGGTATTGAAGGTATTTCCATGTTTATACAGATAGCAGTGTAGATATTTCCATGTTTACACAGATGGTGGTGTAGATATTTCCGTGTTTATACACATGGCGGAGTAGTTACTTCCATCTTTATGGAGATGGAAGTGTAGATATTTTCATGTTTATAGAGATGGCGGTGTAGATATTTCCATATATATAGAGATAGCAGTGTAGATATTTCCATCTTGCTACAGATGGCAGTGTAGATATTTCCATGTTTATACAGATGTTGTAGATATTTCCATATTTATACAGATGTCTGTGTAGATATTTCCATGTGTATACAGGTGGTATTGAAGGTATTTCCATGTTTATACAGATGGTGGTGTAGATATTTCCATGTTTATTCATATGACTGTGTAGATATTTCCATGTTTTTACAGATGGCAGTGTAGATATATCAATGTTTATAGAGATGGCACTGTAGATATTTCCATGTTTATACAGATCGCGGTGTAGATATTTCCATGTTTATACAGATAGCGGTGTAGATATTTCCATGTTTTTACAGATATCGGTGTAGATATTTCCATGTTTACACAGATTGCGGTGTAGATATTTCCATCTTTCTACAGATGGCATTGTAGATATTTCCATGTTTATACAGATGGCGGTGTAGATATTTCCATGTGTATATAGACGGTGGTGTAGATATTAAAATGTTCATACAGATATCGGTGTAGATATTTCCATGTTTATACAGATCGTGGTGAAGATATTTCCATGTTTATACAGATCGCGGTGTAGATATTTCCATGTTTATACAGATCGCGGTGTAGATATTACCATGTTTATACAGATCGCGTTGTAGATATTTCCATGTTTATACAGACCGCGGTGTAGATATTTCCATGTTTGTACAGATAGCGGTGTAGATATTTCCATGTTTAAAGAGATAGCGGTGTGGGTATTTCGATGTTTATAGACATTGCGGTGTAGATATTTCCATGTTTATGTAGATGGCGTTGTAGATATTTCCATGTTTATACCGATAGCAGTGTTGGTATTTCCACGTTTACTCAGATAGCGATGTAGATATTTCCATCTTTATACAGATCGCGGTGCAGATATTTATATCTTTATACAGATGGCATTGTAGATATTTCCTTATTCACACAGATGGCGGTGTAGATGTTTCTATGTTTATACAGATGGCGGAGTAGTTAGTTCCATGTTTATGGAGATGGCAGTGTAGATATTTTCATGTTTATAGAGATGGCGGTGCAGATATTTCCATGTTTATAGAGATAGCAGTGTAGATATTTACATGTTTATACAGATGGCTGTGTAGATATTTCCATGTGTATACAGATGGCATTGTAGATATTTCCATGTTTATACAGATGACTGTATAGGTATTTCCATGTTTTTACAGATGGCAGTGCAGATATTTCCATGTTTATAGAGATAGCGGTATAGATATTTCCATGTTTGTGCAGATGGCGGTGTAGATATTTCCATCTATACACAGATGGCCGTGTAGATATTTCCATGTTTATACAGATGGCGGCATAGATATTTCCATGGACATGCAGATGGTGGTGTAGGTATTTCCATGTTTATACAGATAGCAGTGTAGATATTTCCATGTTTACACAGATGGTGGTGTAGATATTTCCGTGTTTATACACATGGCGGAGTAGTTACTTCCATCTTTATGGAGATGGAATTGTAGATATTTTCATGTTTATAGAGATGGCGGTGTAGATATTTCCATATTTATAGAGATAGCAGTGTAGATATTTCCATCTTTCTACAGATGGCAGTGTAGATATTTCCATGTTTATACAGATGGTGGTGTAGATATTTCCATGTTTATTCAGATGGCTGTGTAGATATTTCCATGTTTTTACAGATGGCAGTGTAGACATTTCAATGTTTATAGAGATGGCACTGTAGATATTTCCATGTTTATACAGATCGCGGTGTAGATATTTCCGTGTTTATACAGATAGCGGTGTAGATATTACCATATTTTTACAGATATCGGTGTAGATATTTCCATGTTTACACAGATTGCGGTGTAGATATTTCCATCTTTCTACAGATGGCATTGTAGATATTTCCATGTTTATACAGATGGCGGTGTAGATATTTCCATGTTTATATAGATGGTGGTGTAGATATTACCATGTTTAAAGAGATAGCGGTGTAGATATGTCCATGTTTGTACAGATATCGGTGTAGATATTTCCACGTTTATACAGATAGCCGTGTAGATATTTCCATGTTTAAAGAGATAGCGGTGTAGGTATTTCCATGTTTATAGACATTGCGGTGTAGATATTTCCATGTTTATGTAGATGGCGTTGTAGATATTTCCATGTTTATACCGATAGCGGTGTTGGTATTTCCACGTTTACTCAGATAGCAATGTAGATATTTCCATGTTTATACAGATCGCGGTGTAGATATTTATATCTTTATACAGATGGCATTGTAGATATTGCCTTATTCACACAGATGGCAGTGTAGATATTTTCATGTTTCTAGAGATGGCGGTGTAGATATTTCCATATTTATAGAGATAGCGGTGTAGATATTTCCATCTTTCTACAGATGGCAGTGTAGATATTTCCATGTTTATACAGATGGTGGTGTAGATATTTCCATATTTATACAGATGTCTGTGTAGATATTTCCATGTGTATACAGATGGTATTGAAGGTATTTCCATGTTGATACAGATGGTGGTGAAGATATTTCCGTGTTTATACACATGGCGGAGTAGATACTTCCATCTTTATGGAGATGGCAGTGTCGATATTTTGATCTTTCTACAGATGGCAGTGTAGATATTTCCATGTTTATACAGATGGCGGTGTTGATATTTCCATCTATACACAGATGGCGTGTAGATATTTCCATGTTTATACAGATGGCGGCATAGATATTTCCATGGACATGCAGATGGTGGTGTAGATATTTCCATGTTTATAAAGATAGCGGTGTAGATATTTCCATGTTTACACAGATGGGGGTGTAGATATTTCCGTGTTTATACACATGGCGGAGTAGATACTTCCATCTTTATGGAGATGCAAGTGTAGATATTTTCATGTTTATAGAGATGGCGGTGTAGATATTTCCATATTTATAGAGATAGCGGTGTAGATATTTCCATCTTTCTACCCATGGCAGTGTAGATATTTCCATGTTTATACAGATGGCGGTGTAGGTATTTCCATATTTATACAGATGTCTGTGTAGACATTTCCATGTGTATACAGATGGTATTGAAGGTATTTCTATGTTTATACAGATGGTGGTGTAGATATTTCCATGTTTATTCAGATGACTGTGTAGATATTTCCATGTTTTTACAGATGGCAGTGTAGATATTTCAATGTTTATAGAGATGGCACTGTAGATATTTCCATGTTTATACAGATCGCGGTGTAGATATTTCCATGTTTATACAGATAGCGGTGTAGATATTTCCATGTTTTTACAGATATCGGTGTAGATATTTCCATGTTTACACAGATTGCGGTGTAGATATTTCCATCTTTCTACAGATGGCATTGTAGATATTTCCATGTTTACACAGATGGCGGTGTAGACATTTCCATCTTTCTACAGATGGCATTGTAGATATTTCCATGTTTATACAGATGGCGGTGTAGATATTTCCATGTTTATATAAATGGTGGTGTAGATATTACCATGTTTATACAAATAGCGGTGTAGATATTTCCATGTGTATACAGATCGCGGTGTAGATATTTCCGTGTTTATACAGATCGTGTTGTAGATATTTCCATGTTTATACAGATCGCGGTGTAGATATTTCCATGTTTGTACAGATAGCGGTGTAGATATTTCCATGTTTATACAGATAGCGGTGTAGATATTTCCATGTTTAAAGAGATATCGGTGTAGGTATTTCCATGTTTATAGACATTGCGGTGTAGATATTTCCATGTTTATGTAGATGGCGTTGTAGATATTTCCATGTTTTTACCGATAGCGGTGTTGGTATTTCCACGTTTACTCAGATAGTGATGTAGATATTTCCATGTTTATACAGATCGTGGTGCAGATATTTATATCTTTATACTGATGGCATTGTAGATATTTCCTTATTCACACAGATGGCGGTGTAGATGTTTCCATGTTTATACCGATGGCGGAGTAGTTAGTTCCATGTTTATGGAGATGGCAGTGTAGATATTTTCATGTTTATAGAGATGGCAGTGTAGATATTTCATGTTTATAGAGATAGCAGTGTAGATATTTACATATTTATACAGATGGCTGTGTAGATATGTCCATGTGTATACAGATGGCATTGTAGATATTTCCATGTTTATACAGATGACTGTATAGGTATTTCCATGTTTTTACAGATGGCAGTGCAGATATTTCCATGTTTATAGAGATAGCGGTGTAGATATTTCCATGTTTGTACAGATGGCGGTGTTGATATTTCCATCTATACACAGATGGCCGTGTAGATATTTCCATGTTTATACAGATGGCGGCATAGATATTTCCATGGATATGCAGATGGTGGTGTAGATATTTCCATGTTTATACAGATAGCGGTGTAGATATTTCCATGTTTACACAGATGGTGGTGTAGACATTTCCGTGTTTATACACATGGCGGAGTAGATATTTCCATCTTTATGGAGATGGCAGTGTAGATATTTTCATGTTTATAGAGATGGCGGTGTAGATATTTCCATATTTATAGAGATAGCGGTGTAGATATTTCCATTTTCTACAGATGGCAGTGTAGATATTTCCATGTTTATACAGATGGCGGTGTAGATATTTCCATATTTATACAGATGTCTGTGTAGATATTTCCATGTGTATACAGATGGTATTGAATGTAATTCCATGTTTATACAGATGGTGGTGTAGATATTTCCATGTTTATTCAGATGACTGTGTAGATATTTCCATCTTTTTAGAGATGTTAGTGTAGATATTTCAATGTTTATAGAGATGGCACTGTAGATATTTCCATGTTTATACAGATCGCGGTGTAGATATTTCCATGTTTATACAGATAGCGGTGTAGATATTTCCATGTTTTTACAGATATCGGTGTAGATATTTCCATGTTTACACAGATTGCGGTGTAGACATTTCCATCTTTCTACAGATGGCATTGTAGATATTTCCATGTTTATACAGATGGCGGTGTAAATATTTCCATGTTTATATAGATGGTGGTGTAGATATTACCATGTTTATACAGATCGCGGTGTAGATATTTCCATGTTTATATAGATTGCGGTGTAGATATTTCCATGTTTATACAGATCGCGGTGTAGATATTTCCATGTTTATACAGATCGCGTTGTAGATATTTCCATGTTTATACAGATCGCGGTGTAGATATTTCCATGTTTGTACAGATAGCGGTGTAGATATTTCCATGTTTATACAGATAGCGGTGTAGATAATTCCATGTTTAAATACATAGCGGTGTAGGTATTTCCATGTTTATAGACATTGCGGTGTAGATATTTCCATGTTTATGTAGATGGCGTTGTAGATATTTCCATGTTTATACCGATAGCGGTGTTGGTATTTCCACGTTTGCTCAGATAGCGATGTAGATATTTCCATGTTTATACAGATCGCGGTGCAGATATTTATATCTTTATACAGATGGCATTGTAGATATTTCCTTATTCACACAGATGGCGGAGTAGATGTTTCCATGTTTATACCTTTGGCAGAGTAGTTAGTTCCATGTTTATGGAGATGGCAGTGTAGATATTTTCATGTTTATAGAGATGGCGGTGTAGATATTTCCATGTTTACAGAGATAGCAGTGTAGATATTTACGTTTATACAGATGGCTGTGTAGATATTTCCATGTGTATACAGATGGCATTGTAGATATTTCCAAGTTTATACAGATGACTGTATAGGTATTTCCATGTTTTTACAGATGGCAGTGCAGATATTTCCATGTTTATAGAGATAGCGATGTAGATATTTCCATGTTTGTACAGATGGCAGTGTTGATATTTCCATCTATACACAGATGGCCATGTAGATATTTCCATGTTTATACAGATGGCGGCATAGATATTTCCATGGACATGCAGATGGTGGTGTAGATATTTCCATGTTTATACAGATAGCGGTGTAGATATTTCCATGTTTACACAGATGGTGGTGTAGATATTTCCGTGTTTATACACATGGCGGAGTAGATACTTCCATCTTTATGGAGATGGCAGTGTAGATATTTTCATGTTTATAGAGATGGCGGTGTAGATATTTCCATATTTATAGAGATAGCGGTGTATATATTTCCATGTTTCTACAGATGGCAGTGTAGATATTTCCATGTTTATACAGATGGCGGTGTAGATATTTCCATATTTATAAAGATGTCTGTGTAGATATTTCCATGTGTATACAGATGGTATTGTAGCTATTTCCATGTTTATACAGATGGTGGTGTAGATATTTCCATGTTTATTCAGATGACTGTGTAGATATTTCCATGTTTATATAGATGGTGGTGTAGATATTACCATGTTTATAGAGATAGCGGTGTAGATATTTCCATGTTTATACAGATCGTGGTGAAGATATTTCCATGTTTATACAGATCGTGGTGAAGATATTTCGATGTTTATACAGATCGCGGTGTAGATATTTCCATGTTTATACAGATCGCGTTGTAGATATTTCCATGTTTATACAGATCGCGGTGTAGATATTTCCATGTTTGTACAGATAGCGGTGTAGATATTTCCATGTTTATACAGATAGCGGTGTAGATATTTCCATGTTTAAAGAGATAGCGGTGTAGGTATTTCCATGTTTATAGACATTGCGGTGTAGATATTTCCACGTTTATGTAGATGGCGTTGTAGATATTTCCATGTTTATACCGATAGCGGTGTTGGTATTTCCACGTTTACTCAGATAGCGATGTAGATATTTCCATGTTTATACAGATCGCGGTGCAGATATTTATATCTTTATACAGATGGCATTGTAGATATTTCCTTATTCACACAGATGGCGGTGTAGATGTTTCCATGTTTATACAGATGGCGGAGTAGTTAGTTCCATGTTTATGGAGATGGCAGTGTAGATATTTTCATGTTTATAGAGATGGCGGTGTAGATATTTCCATGTTTATAGAGATAGCGGTGTAGATATTTACATGTTTATACAGATGGCTGTGTAGATATTTCCATGTGTATACAGATGGCATTGTAGATATTTCCAAGTTTATATAGATGACTGTATAGGTATTTCCATGTTTTTACAGATGGCAGTGCAGATATTTCCATGTTTATAGAAATAGCGGTGTAGATATTTCCATGTTTGTACAGATGGCGGTGCTGATATTTCCATCTATACACAGATGGCCGTGTAGATATTTCCATGTTTATACAGATGGCGGCATAGATATTTCCATGGACATGCAGATGGTGGTGTAGGTATTTCCATGTTTATACAGATAGCGGTGTAGATATTTCCATGTTTACACAGATGGTGGTGTAGATATTTCCGTGTTTATACACATGGCGGAGTAGATACTTCCATCTTTATGGAGATGGCAGTGTAGATATTTTCATGTTTATAGAGATGGCGGTGTAGATATTTCCATATTTATAGAGATAGCGGTGTAGATATTTCCATCTTTCTACAGATGGCAGTGTAGATATTTCCATGTTTATACAGATGGCAGTGTAGATATTTCCATATTTATACAGATGTCTGTGTAGATATTTCCATGTATATACAGATGGTATTGAAGGTATTTCCATGTTTATACAGATAGCAGTGTAGATATTTCCATGTTTACACAGATGGTGGTGTAGATATTTCCGTGTTTATACACATGGCGGAGTAGTTACTTCCATCTTTATGGAGATGGAAGTGTAGATATTTTCATGTTTATAGAGATGGCGGTGTAGATATTTCCATATATATAGAGATAGCAGTGTAGATATTTCCATCTTGCTACAGATGGCAGTGTAGATATTTCCATGTTTATACAGATGTTGTAGATATTTCCATATTTATACAGATGTCTGTGTAGATATTTCCATGTGTATACAGGTGGTATTGAAGGTATTTCCATGTTTATACAGATGGTGGTGTAGATATTTCCATGTTTATTCATATGACTGTGTAGATATTTCCATGTTTTTACAGATGGCAGTGTAGATATTTCAATGTTTATAGAGATGGCACTGTAGATATTTCCATGTTTATACAGATCGCGGTGTAGATATTTCCATGTTTATACAGATAGCGGTGTAGATATTTCCATGTTTTTACAGATATCGGTGTAGATATTTCCATGTTTACACAGATTGCGGTGTAGATATTTCCATCTTTCTTCAGATGGCATTGTAGATATTTCCATGTTTATACAGATGGCGGTGTAGATATTTCCATGTGTATATAGACGGTGGTGTAGATATTAAAATGTTCATACAGATATCGGTGTAGATATTTCCATGTTTATACAGATCGTGGTGAAGATATTTCCATGTTTATACAGATCGCGGTGTAGATATTTCCATGTTTATACAGATCGCGGTGTAGATATTACCATGTTTATACAGATCGCGTTGTAGATATTTCCATGTTTATACAGACCGCGGTGTAGATATTTCCATGTTTGTACAGATAGCGGTGTAGATATTTCCATGTTTAAAGAGATAGCGGTGTGGGTATTTCGATGTTTATAGACATTGCGGTGTAGATATTTCCATGTTTATGTAGATGGCGTTGTAGATATTTCCATGTTTATACCGATAGCAGTGTTGGTATTTCCACGTTTACTCAGATAGCGATGTAGATATTTCCATCTTTATACAGATCGCGGTGCAGATATTTATATCTTTATACAGATGGCATTGTAGATATTTCCTTATTCACACAGATGGCGGTGTAGATGTTTCTATGTTTATACAGATGGCGGAGTAGTTAGTTCCATGTTTATGGAGATGGCAGTGTAGATATTTTCATGTTTATAGAGATGGCGGTGCAGATATTTCCATGTTTATAGAGATAGCAGTGTAGATATTTACATGTTTATACAGATGGCTGTGTAGATATTTCCATGTGTATACAGATGGCATTGTAGATATTTCCATGTTTATACAGATGACTGTATAGGTATTTCCATGTTTTTACAGATGGCAGTGCAGATATTTCCATGTTTATAGAGATAGCGGTATAGATATTTCCATGTTTGTGCAGATGGCGGTGTAGATATTTCCGTCTATACACAGATGGCCGTGTAGATATTTCCATGTTTATACAGATGGCGGCATAGATATTTCCATGGACATGCAGATGGTGGTGTAGGTATTTCCATGTTTATACAGATAGCAGTGTAGATATTTCCATGTTTACACAGATGGTGGTGTAGATATTTCCGTGTTTATACACATGGCGGAGTAGTTACTTCCATCTTTATGGAGATGGAATTGTAGATATTTTCATGTTTATAGAGATGGCGGTGTAGATATTTCCATATTTATAGAGATAGCAGTGTAGATATTTCCATCTTTCTACAGATGGCAGTGTAGATATTTCCATGTTTATACAGATGGTGGTGTAGATATTTCCATGTTTATTCAGATGGCTGTGTAGATATTTCCATGTTTTTACAGATGGCAGTGTAGATATTTCAATGTTTATAGAGATGGCACTGTAGATATTTCCATGTTTATACAGATCGCGGTGTAGATATTTCCGTGTTTATACAGATAGCGGTGTAGATATTTCCATATTTTTACAGATATCGGTGTAGATATTTCCATGTTTACACAGATTGCGGTGTAGATATTTCCATCTTTCTACAGATGACATTGTAGATATTTCCATGTTTATACAGATGTCGGTGTAGATATTTCCATGTTTATATAGATGGTGGTGTAGATATTACCATGTTTAAAGAGATAGCGGTGTAGATATGTCCATGTTTGTACAGATATCGGTGTAGATATTTCCACGTTTATACAGATAGCCGTGTAGATATTTTCATGTTTAAAGAGATAGCGGTGTAGGTATTTCCATGTTTATAGACATTGCGGTGTAGATATTTCCATGTTTATGTAGATGGCGTTGTAGATATTTCCATGTTTATACCGATAGCGGTGTTGGTATTTCCACGTTTACTCAGATAGCAATGTAGATATTTCCATGTTTATACAGATCGCGGTGTAGATATTTATATCTTTATACAGATGGCATTGTAGATATTGCCTTATTCACACAGATGGCAGTGTAGATATTTTCATGTTTCTAGAGATGGCGGTGTAGATATTTCCATATTTATAGAGATAGCGGTGTAGATATTTCCATCTTTCTACAGATGGCAGTGTAGATATTTCCATGTTTATACAGATGGTGGTGTAGATATTTCCATATTTATACAGATGTCTGTGTAGATATTTCCATGTGTATACAGATGGTATTGAAGGTATTTCCATGTTGATACAGATGGTGGTGAATATATTTCCGTGTTTATACACATGGCGGAGTAGATACTTCCATCTTTATGGAGATGGCAGTGTCGATATTTTCATCTTTCTACAGATGGCAGTGTAGATATTTCCATGTTTATACAGATGGCGGTGTTGATATTTCCATCTATACACAGATGGCGTGTAGATATTTCCATGTTTATACAGATGGCGGCATAGATATTTCCATGGACATGCAGATGGTGGTGTAGATATTTCCATGTTTATAAAGATAGCGGTGTAGATATTTCCATGTTTACACAGATGGGGGTGTAGATATTTCCGTGTTTATACACATGGCGGAGTAGATACTTCCATCTTTATGGAGATGCAAGTGTAGATATTTTCATGTTTATAGAGATGGCGGTGTAGATATTTCCATATTTATAGAGATAGCGGTGTAGATATTTCCATCTTTCTACCCATGGCAGTGTAGATATTTCCATGTTTATACAGATGGCGGTGTAGGTATTTCCATATTTATACAGATGTCTGTGTAGACATTTCCATGTGTATACAGATGGTATTGAAGGTATTTCTATGTTTATACAGATGGTGGTGTAGATATTTCCATGTTTATTCAGATGACTGTGTAGATATTTCCATGTTTTTACAGATGGCAGTGTAGATATTTCAATGTTTATAGAGATGGCACTGTAGATATTTCCATGTTTATACAGATCGCGGTGTAGATATTTCCATGTTTATACAGATAGCGGTGTAGATATTTCCATGTTTTTACAGATATCGGTGTAGATATTTCCATGTTTACACAGATTGCGGTGTAGATATTTCCATCTTTCTACAGATGGCATTGTAGATATTTCCATGTTTATACAGATGGCGGTGTAGATATTTCCATGTTTATATAGATGGTGGTGTAGATATTACCATGTTTATACAGATAGCGGTGTAGATATTTCCAAGTTTATACAGATCATGGTGAAGATATTTCCATGTTGATACAGATCGCGGTGTAGATATTTCCATGTTTATACAGATCGCGGTGTAGATATTTCCATGTTTACACAGATTGCGGTGTAGACATTTCCATCTTTCTACAGATGGCATTGTAGATATTTCCATGTTTATACAGATGGCGGTGTAGATATTTCCATGTTTATATAGATGGTGGTGTAGATATTAACATGTTTATACAAATAGCGGTGTAGATATTTCCATGTGTATACGGATCGCGGTGTAGATATTTCCGTGTTTATACAGATCGCGTTCTAGATATTTCCATGTTTATACAGATCGCGGTGTAGATATTTCCATGTTTGTACAGATAGCGGTGTAGATATTTCCATGTTTATACAGATAGCGGTGTAGATATTTCCATGTTTAAAGAGATATCGGTGTAGGTATTTCCATGTTTATAGACATTGCGGTGTAGATATTTCCATGTTTATGTAGATGGCGTTGTAGATATTTCCATGTTTTTACCGATAGCGGTGTTGGTATTTCCACGTTTACTCAGATAGCGATGTAGATATTTCCATGTTTATACAGATCGCGGTGCAGATATTTATATCTTTATACTGATGGCATTGTAGATATTTCCTTATTCACACAGATGGCGGTGTAGATGTTTCCATGTTTATACAGATGGCGGAGTAGTTAGTTCCATGTTTATGGAGATGGCAGTGTAGATATTTTCATGTTTATAGAGATGGCGGTGTAGATATTTCCATGTTTACAGAGATAGCAGTGTAGGTATTTACATGTTTATACAGATGGCTGTGTAGATATTTCCATGTGTATACAGATGGCATTGTAGATATTTCCAAGTTTATACAGATGACTGTATAGGTATTTCCATGTTTTTACAGATGGCAGTGCAGATATTTCCATGTTTATAGAGATAGCGGTGTAGATATTTCCATGTTTGTACAGATGGCGGTGATGATATTTCCATGTATACACAGATGGCCATGTAGATATTTCCATGTTTATACATATGGCGGCACAGATATTTCCATGGACATGCAGATGGTGGTGTAGATATTTCCATGTTTATACAGATAGCGGTGTAGATATTTCCATGTTTACACAGATGGTGGTGTAGATATTTCCGTGTTTATACACATGGCGGAGTAGATACTTCCATCTTTATGGAGATGGCAGTGTAGATATTTTCATGTTTATAGAGATGGCGGTGTAGATATTTCCATATTTATAGAGATAGCGGTGTAGATATTTCCATGTTTCTACAGATGGCAGTGTAGATATTTCCATGTTTATACAGATGGCGGTGTAGATATTTCCATATTTATACAGATGTCTGTGTAGATATTTCCATGTGTATACAGATGGTATTGAAGGTATTTCCATGTTTATACAGATGTTGGTGTAGATATTTCCATGTTTATTCAGATGACTGTGTAGATATTTCCATGTTTTTACAGATGGCAGTGTAGATATTTCAATGTATATAGAGATGGCACTGTAGATATTAACATGTTTATACAGATCGCGGTGTAGATATTTCCATGTTTCTACAGATAGCGGTGTAGATATTTCCATGTTTTTACAGATATCGGTGGAGATATTTCCATGTTTACACAGATTGCGGTGTAGATATTTCCATCTTTCTACAGATGGCATTGTAGATATTTCCATGTTTATACAGATGGCGGTGTAGATATTTCCATGTTTTTACAGATATCGGTGTAGATATTTCCTTGTTTACACAGATTGCGGAGTAGATATTTCCATCTTTCTACAGATGGTATTGTAGATATTTCCATGTTTATACAGATGGCGGTGTAGATATTTCCATGTGTATATAGATGGTGGTGTAGATATTACCATGTTTATACAGATAGTGGTGTAGATATTTCCATGTTTGCAGATCGTGGTGAAGGTATTTCCATGTTTATATAGATCGCGGTGTAGATATTTCCATGTTTATACAGATCGCGTTGAAGATATTTCCATGTTTATACAGATTGCGGTGTAGATATTTCCATGTTTATACAGATAGCGGTGTAGATATTTCCATGTTTAAAGAGATAGCGGTGTAGGTATTTCCATGTTTATAGACATTGCGGTGTAGATATTTCCATGTTTATGTAGATGGCGTTGTAGATATTTCCATGTTTATACCTTTAGCGGTGTTGGTATTTCCACGTTTACTCAGATAACGATGTAGATATTTCCATGTTTATACAGATCGCGGTGCAGATATTTATATCTTTATACAGATGGCATTGTAGATATTTCCTTATTCACACAGATGCCGGTGTAGATGTTTCCATGTTTATACAGATGGTGGAGTAGTTAGTTCCATGTTTATGGAGATGGCAGTGTAGATATTTTCATGTTTATAGATATGGCGGTGTAGATATTTCCATGTTTATAGAGATAGCAGTGTAGATATTTACATGTTTATACAGATGGCTGTGTAGATATTTCCATGTGTATACAGATGGCATTGTAGATATTTCCATGTTTATACAGATGACTGTATAGGTATTTCCATGTTTTTACAGATGGCAGTGCAGATATTTCCATGTTTATAGAGATAGCGGTATAGATATTTTCATGTTTGTACAGATGGCGGTGTTGATATTTCCATCTATACACACATGGCCATGTAGATATTTCCATGTTTTTACAGATGGCAGTGCAGATATTTCCATGTTTATAGAGATAGCGATGTAGATATTTCCATGTTTGTACAGATGGCAGTGTTGATATTTCCATCTATACACAGATGGCCATGTAGATATTTCCATGTTTATACAGATGGCGGCATAGATATTTCCATGGACATGCAGATGGTGGTGTAGATATTTCCATGTTTATACAGATAGCGGTGTAGATATTTCCATGTTTACACAGATGGTGGTGTAGATATTTCCGTGTTTATACACATGGCGGAGTAGATACTTCCATCTTTATGGAGATGGCAGTGTAGATATTTTCATGTTTATAGAGATGGCGGTGTAGATATTTCCATATTTATAGAGATAGCGGTGTATATATTTCCATGTTTCTACAGATGGCAGTGTAGATATTTCCATGTTTATACAGATGGCGGTGTAGATATTTCCATATTTATAAAGATGTCTGTGTAGATATTTCCATGTGTATACAGATGGTATTGTAGCTATTTCCATGTTTATACAGATGGTGGTGTAGATATTTCCATGTTTATTCAGATGACTGTGTAGATATTTCCATGTTTATATAGATGGTGGTGTAGATATTACCATGTTTATAGAGATAGCGGTGTAGATATTTCCATGTTTATACAGATCGTGGTGAAGATATTTCCATGTTTATACAGATCGTGGTGAAGATATTTCGATGTTTATACAGATCGCGGTGTAGATATTTCCATGTTTATACAGATCGCGTTGTAGATATTTCCATGTTTATACAGATCGCGGTGTAGATATTTCCATGTTTGTACAGATAGCGGTGTAGATATTTCCATGTTTATACAGATAGCGGTGTAGATATTTCCATGTTTAAAGAGATAGCGGTGTAGGTATTTCCATGTTTATAGACATTGCGGTGTAGATATTTCCACGTTTATGTAGATGGCGTTGTAGATATTTCCATGTTTATACCGATAGCGGTGTTGGTATTTCCACGTTTACTCAGATAGCGATGTAGATATTTCCATGTTTATACAGATCGCGGTGCAGATATTTATATCTTTATACAGATGGCATTGTAGATATTTCCTTATTCACACAGATGGCGGTGTAGATGTTTCCATGTTTATACAGATGGCGGAGTAGTTAGTTCCATGTTTATGGAGATGGCAGTGTAGATATTTTCATGTTTATAGAGATGGCGGTGTAGATATTTCCATGTTTATAGAGATAGCGGTGTAGATATTTACATGTTTATACAGATGGCTGTGTAGATATTTCCATGTGTATACAGATGGCATTGTAGATATTTCCAAGTTTATATAGATGACTGTATAGGTATTTCCATGTTTTTACAGATGGCAGTGCAGATATTTCCATGTTTATAGAAATAGCGGTGTAGATATTTCCATGTTTGTACAGATGGCGGTGCTGATATTTCCATCTATACACAGATGGCCGTGTAGATATTTCCATGTTTATACAGATGGCGGCATAGATATTTCCATGGACATGCAGATGGTGGTGTAGGTATTTCCATGTTTATACAGATAGCGGTGTAGATATTTCCATGTTTACACAGATGGTGGTGTAGATATTTCCGTGTTTATACACATGGCGGAGTAGATACTTCCATCTTTATGGAGATGGCAGTGTAGATATTTTCATGTTTATAGAGATGGCGGTGTAGATATTTCCATATTTATAGAGATAGCGGTGTAGATATTTCCATCTTTCTACAGATGGCAGTGTAGATATTTCCATGTTTATACAGATGGCAGTGTAGATATTTCCATATTTATACAGATGTCTGTGTAGATATTTCCATGTATATACAGATGGTATTGAAGGTATTTCCATGTTTATACAGATAGCAGTGTAGATATTTCCATGTTTACACAGATGGTGGTGTAGATATTTCCGTGTTTATACAGATGTTGTAGATATTTCCATATTTATACAGATGTCTGTGTAGATATTTCCATGTGTATACAGGTGGTATTGAAGGTATTTCCATGTTTATACAGATGGTGGTGTAGATATTTCCATGTTTATTCATATGACTGTGTAGATATTTCCATGTTTTTACAGATGGCAGTGTAGATATTTCAATGTTTATAGAGATGGCACTGTAGATATTTCCATGTTTATACAGATCGCGGTGTAGATATTTCCATGTTTATACAGATAGCGGTGTAGATATTTCCATGTTTTTACAGATATCGGTGTAGATATTTCCATGTTTACACAGATTGCGGTGTAGATATTTCCATCTTTCTACAGATGGCATTGTAGATATTTCCATGTTTATACAGATGGCGGTGTAGATATTTCCATGTGTATATAGACGGTGGTGTAGATATTAAAATGTTCATACAGATATCGGTGTAGATATTTCCATGTTTATACAGATCGTGGTGAAGATATTTCCATGTTTATACAGATCGCGGTGTAGATATTTCCATGTTTATACAGATCGCGGTGTAGATATTACCATGTTTATACAGATCGCGTTGTAGATATTTCCATGTTTATACAGACCGCGGTGTAGATATTTCCATGTTTGTACAGATAGCGGTGTAGATATTTCCATGTTTAAAGAGATAGCGGTGTGGGTATTTCGATGTTTATAGTCATTGCGGTGTAGATATTTCCATGTTTATGTAGATGGCGTTGTAGATATTTCCATGTTTATACCGATAGCAGTGTTGGTATTTCCACGTTTACTCAGATAGCGATGTAGATATTTCCATCTTTATACAGATCGCGGTGCAGATATTTATATCTTTATACAGATGGCATTGTAGATATTTCCTTATTCACACAGATGGCGGTGTAGATGTTTCTATGTTTATACAGATGGCGGAGTAGTTAGTTCCATGTTTATGGAGATGGCAGTGTAGATATTTTCATGTTTATAGAGATGGCGGTGCAGATATTTCCATGTTTATAGAGATAGCAGTGTAGATATTTACATGTTTATACAGATGGCTGTGTAGATATTTCCATGTGTATACAGATGGCATTGTAGATATTTCCATGTTTATACAGATGACTGTATAGGTATTTCCATGTTTTTACAGATGGCAGTGCAGATATTTCCATGTTTATAGAGATAGCGGTATAGATATTTCCATGTTTGTGCAGATGGCGGTGTAGATATTTCCATCTATACACAGATGGCCGTGTAGATATTTCCATGTTTATACAGATGGCGGCATAGATATTTCCATGGACATGCAGATGGTGGTGTAGGTATTTCCATGTTTATACAGATAGCAGTGTAGATATTTCCATGTTTACACAGATGGTGGTGTAGATATTTCCGTGTTTATACACATGGCGGAGTAGTTACTTCCATCTTTATGGAGATGGAATTGTAGATATTTTCATGTTTATAGAGATGGCGGTGTAGATATTTCCATATTTATAGAGATAGCAGTGTAGATATTTCCATCTTTCTACAGATGGCAGTGTAGATATTTCCATGTTTATACAGATGGTGGTGTAGATATTTCCATGTTTATTCAGATGGCTGTGTAGATATTTCCATGTTTTTACAGATGGCAGTGTAGATATTTCAATGTTTATAGAGATGGCACTGTAGATATTTCCATGTTTATACAGATCGCGGTGTAGATATTTCCGTGTTTATACAGATAGCGGTGTAGATATTTCCATATTTTTACAGATATCGGTGTAGATATTTCCATGTTTACACAGATTGCGGTGTAGATATTTCCATCTTTCTACAGATGGCATTGTAGATATTTCCATGTTTATACAGATGGCGGTGTAGATATTTCCATGTTTATATAGATGGTGGTGTAGATATTACCATGTTTAAAGAGATAGCGGTGTAGATATGTCCATGTTTGTACAGATATCGGTGTAGATATTTCCACGTTTATACAGATAGCCGTGTAGATATTTCCATGTTTAAAGAGATAGCGGTGTAGGTATTTCCATGTTTATAGACATTGCGGTGTAGATATTTCCATGTTTATGTAGATGGCGTTGTAGATATTTCCATGTTTATACCGATAGCGGTGTTGGTATTTCCACGTTTACTCAGATAGCAATGTAGATATTTCCATGTTTATACAGATCGCGGTGTAGATATTTATATCTTTATACAGATGGCATTGTAGATATTGCCTTATTCACACAGATGGCAGTGTAGATATTTTCATGTTTCTAGAGATGGCGGTGTAGATATTTCCATATTTATAGAGATAGCGGTGTAGATATTTCCATCTTTCTACAGATGGCAGTGTAGATATTTCCATGTTTATACAGATGGTGGTGTAGATATTTCCATATTTATACAGATGTCTGTGTAGATATTTCCATGTGTATACAGATGGTATTGAAGGTATTTCCATGTTGATACAGATGGTGGTGAAGATATATCCGTGTTTATACACATGGCGGAGTAGATACTTCCATCTTTATGGAGATGGCAGTGTCGATATTTTCATCTTTCTACAGATGGCAGTGTAGATATTTCCATGTTTATACAGATGGCGGTGTTGATATTTCCATCTATACACAGATGGCGTGTAGATATTTCCATGTTTATACAGATGGCGGCATAGATATTTCCATGGACATGCAGATGGTGGTGTAGATATTTCCATGTTTATAAAGATAGCGGTGTAGATATTTCCATGTTTACACAGATGGGGGTGTAGATATTTCCGTGTTTATACACATGGCGGAGTAGATACTTCCATCTTTATGGAGATGCAAGTGTAGATATTTTCATGTTTATAGAGATGGCGGTGTAGATATTTCCATATTTATAGAGATAGCGGTGTAGATATTTCCATCTTTCTACCCATGGCAGTGTAGATATTTCCATGTTTATACAGATGGCGGTGTAGGTATTTCCATATTTATACAGATGTCTGTGTAGACATTTCCATGTGTATACAGATGGTATTGAAGGTATTTCTATGTTTATACAGATGGTGGTGTAGATATTTCCATGTTTATTCAGATGACTGTGTAGATATTTCCATGTTTTTACAGATGGCAGTGTAGATATTTCAATGTTTATAGAGATGGCACTGTAGATATTTCCATGTTTATACAGATCGCGGTGTAGATATTTCCATGTTTATACAGATAGCGGTGTAGATATTTCCATGTTTTTACAGATATCGGTGTAGATATTTCCATGTTTACACAGATTGCGGTGTAGATATTTCCATCTTTCTACAGATGGCATTGTAGATATTTCCATGTTTATACAGATGGCGGTGTAGATATTTCCATGTTTATATAGATGGTGGTGTAGATATTACCATGTTTATACAGATAGCGGTGTAGATATTTCCAAGTTTATACAGATCATGGTGAAGATATTTCCATGTTGATACAGATCGCGGTGTAGATATTTCCATGTTTATACAGATCGCGGTGTAGATATTTCCATGTTTACACAGATTGCGGTGTAGACATTTCCATCTTTCTACAGATGGCATTGTAGATATTTCCATGTTTATACAGATGGCGGTGTAGATATTTCCATGTTTATATAGATGGTGGTGTAGATATTAACATGTTTATACAAATAGCGGTGTAGATATTTCCATGTGTATACGGATCGCGGTGTAGATATTTCCGTGTTTATACAGATCGCGTTCTAGATATTTCCATGTTTATACAGATCGCGGTGTAGATATTTCCATGTTTGTACAGATAGCGGTGTAGATATTTCCATGTTTATACAGATAGCGGTGTAGATATTTCCATGTTTAAAGAGATATCGGTGTAGGTATTTCCATGTTTATAGACATTGCGGTGTAGATATTTCCATGTTTATGTAGATGGCGTTGTAGATATTTCCATGTTTTTACCGATAGCGGTGTTGGTATTTCCACGTTTACTCAGATAGCGATGTAGATATTTCCATGTTTATACAGATCGCGGTGCAGATATTTATATCTTTATACTGATGGCATTGTAGATATTTCCTTATTCACACAGATGGCGGTGTAGATGTTTCCATGTTTATACAGATGGCGGAGTAGTTAGTTCCATGTTTATGGAGATGGCAGTGTAGATATTTTCATGTTTATAGAGATGGCGGTGTAGATATTTCCATGTTTACAGAGATAGCAGTGTAGGTATTTACATGTTTATACAGATGGCTGTGTAGATATTTCCATGTGTATACAGATGGCATTGTAGATATTTCCAAGTTTATACAGATGACTGTATAGGTATTTCCATGTTTTTACAGATGGCAGTGCAGATATTTCCATGTTTATAGAGATAGCGGTGTAGATATTTCCATGTTTGTACAGATGGCGGTGATGATATTTCCATGTATACACAGATGGCCATGTAGATATTTCCATGTTTATACATATGGCGGCACAGATATTTCCATGGACATGCAGATGGTGGTGTAGATATTTCCATGTTTATACAGATAGCGGTGTAGATATTTCCATGTTTACACAGATGGTGGTGTAGATATTTCCGTGTTTATACACATGGCGGAGTAGATACTTCCATCTTTATGGAGATGGCAGTGTAGATATTTTCATGTTTATAGAGATGGCGGTGTAGATATTTCCATATTTATAGAGATAGCGGTGTAGATATTTCCATGTTTCTACAGATGGCAGTGTAGATATTTCCATGTTTATACAGATGGCGGTGTAGATATTTCCATATTTATACAGATGTCTGTGTAGATATTTCCATGTGTATACAGATGGTATTGAAGGTATTTCCATGTTTATACAGATGTTGGTGTAGATATTTCCATGTTTATTCAGATGACTGTGTAGATATTTCCATGTTTTTACAGATGGCAGTGTAGATATTTCAATGTATATAGAGATGGCACTGTAGATATTAACATGTTTATACAGATCGCGGTGTAGATATTTCCATGTTTATACAGATAGCGGTGTAGATATTTCCATGTTTTTACAGATATCGGTGGAGATATTTCCATGTTTACACAGATTGCGGTGTAGATATTTCCATCTTTCTACAGATGGCATTGTAGATATTTCCATGTTTATACAGATGGCGGTGTAGATATTTCCATGTTTTTACAGATATCGGTGTAGATATTTCCTTGTTTACACAGATTGCGGAGTAGATATTTCCATCTTTCTACAGATGGTATTGTAGATATTTCCATGTTTATACAGATGGCGGTGTAGATATTTCCATGTGTATATAGATGGTGGTGTAGATATTACCATGTTTATACAGATAGTGGTGTAGATATTTCCATGTTTGCAGATCGTGGTGAAGGTATTTCCATGTTTATATAGATCGCGGTGTAGATATTTCCATGTTTATACAGATCGCGTTGAAGATATTTCCATGTTTATACAGATTGCGGTGTAGATATTTCCATGTTTATACAGATAGCGGTGTAGATATTTCCATGTTTAAAGAGATAGCGGTGTAGGTATTTCCATGTTTATAGACATTGCGGTGTAGATATTTCCATGTTTATGTAGATGGCGTTGTAGATATTTCCATGTTTATACCTTTAGCGGTGTTGGTATTTCCACGTTTACTCAGATAACGATGTAGATATTTCCATGTTTATACAGATCGCGGTGCAGATATTTATATCTTTATACAGATGGCATTGTAGATATTTCCTTATTCACACAGATGCCGGTGTAGATGTTTCCATGTTTATACAGATGGTGGAGTAGTTAGTTCCATGTTTATGGAGATGGCAGTGTAGATATTTTCATGTTTATAGATATGGCGGTGTAGATATTTCCATGTTTATAGAGATAGCAGTGTAGATATTTACATGTTTATACAGATGGCTGTGTAGATATTTCCATGTGTATACAGATGGCATTGTAGATATTTCCATGTTTATACAGATGACTGTATAGGTATTTCCATGTTTTTACAGATGGCAGTGCAGATATTTCCATGTTTATAGAGATAGCGGTATAGATATTTTCATGTTTGTACAGATGGCGGTGTTGATATTTCCATCTATACACACATGGCCATGTAGATATTTCCATGTTTATACAGATGGCGGCATAGATATTTCCATGGACATGCAGATGGTCGTGTAGGTATTTCCATGTTTATACAGATAGCAGTGAAGATATTTCCATGTTTACACAGATGGTGGTGTAGATATTTCCGTGTTTATACACATGGCGGAGTAGTTACTTCCATCTTTATGGAGATGGCAGGGTAGATATTTTCATGTTTATAGAGATGGCGGTGTAGATATTTCCATATTTATAGAGATAGCAGTGTAGATATTTCCATCTTTCTACAGATGTCAGTGTAGGTATTTCCATGTTTATACAGATGTTGTAGATATTTCCATATTTATACAGATGTCTGTGTAGATATTTCCATGTGTATGCAGATGGTATTGAAGGTATTTCCATGTTTATACAGATGGTGGTGTAGATATTTCCATGTTTATTCAGATGACTGTGTAGATATTTCCATGTTTTTACAGATATCGGTGTAGATATTTCCATGTTTACACAGATTTCGGTGTAGATATTTCCATCTTTCTACAGATGGCATTGTAGATATTTCCATGTTTATACAGATGGCGGTGTAGATATTTCCATGTTTATATAGATGGTGGTGTAGATATTACCATGTTTATACAGATAGCGGTGTAGATATTTCCATGTTTATACAGATCGTGGTGAAGATATTTCCATGTTTATACAGATTGCGGTGTAGATATTTCCATGTTTTTACAGATATCGGTGTAGATATTTCCATGTTTACACAGATTGCGGTGTAGACATTTCCATCTTTCTACAGATGGCATTGTAGATATTTCCATGTTTATACAGATGGCGGTGTAGATATTTCCATGTTTATATAGATGGTGGTGTAGATATTACCATGTATATACAGATAGCGGTGTAGATATTTCCATGTTTATACAGATCGTGGTGAAGATATTTCCATGTTTATACAGATCGCAGTGTAGATATTTCCATGTTTATAGAGATCGTGGTGTAGATATTTCCATGTTTATACAGATCGCGGTGTAGATATTTCCATGTTTATACAGATCGCGGTGTAGATATTTCCATGTTTATACAGATCGCGTTTTAGATATTTCCATGTTTATACAGATCGCGGTGTAGATATTTCCATGTTTGTACAGATAGCGGTGTAGATATTTCCATGTTTATACAGATAGCGGTGTAGATAATTCCATGTTTAAAGACATAGCGGTGTAGGTATTTCCATGTTTATAGACATTGCGGTGTAGATATTTCCATGTTTATGTAGATGGCGTTGTAGATATTTCCATGTTTATACCGATAGCGGTGTTGGTATTTCCATGTTTGCTCAGATAGCGATGTAGATATTTCCATGTTTATACAGATCGCGGTGCAGATATTTATATCTTTATACAGATGGCATTGTAGATATTTCCTTATTCACACAGATGGCGGTGTAGATGTTTCCATGTTTAAACAGATGGCGGAGTAGTTAGTTCCATGTTTATGGAGATGGCAGTGTAGATATTTTCATGTTTATAGAGATGGCGGTGTAGATATTTCATGTTTATAGAGATAGAAGTGTAGATATTTACATATTTATACAGATGGCTGTGTAGATATGTCCATGTGTATACAGATGGCATTGTAGATATTTCCATGTTTATACAGATGACTGTATAGGTATTTCCATGTTTTTACAGATGGCAGTGCAGATATTTCCATGTTTATAGAGATAGCGGTGTAGATATTTCCATGTTTGTACAGATGGCGGTGTTGATATTTCCATCTATACAGAGATGGCCGTGTAGATATTTCCATGTTTATACAGATGGCGGCATAGATATTTCCATGGATATGCAGATGGTGGTGTAGATATTTCCATGTTTATACAGATAGCGGTGTAGATATTTCCATGTTTACACAGATGGTGGTGTAGACATTTCCGTGTTTATACACATGGCGGAGTAGATAGTTCCATCTTTATGGAGATGGCAGTGTAGATATTTTCATGTTTATAGAGATGGCGGTGTAGATATTTCCATATTTATAGAGATAGCGGTGTAGATATTTCCATCTTTCTACAGATGGCAGTGTAGATATTTCCATGTTTATACAGATGGTGGTGTAGATATTTCCATGTTTATTCAGATGGCTGTGTAGATATTTCCATGTTTTTACAGATGGCAGTGTAGATATTTCAATGTTTATAGAGATGGCACTGTAGATATTTCCATGTTTATACAGATCGCGGTGTAGATATTTCCGTGTTTATACAGATAGCGGTGTAGATATTTCCATATTTTTACAGATATCGGTGTAGATATTTCCATGTTTACACAGATTGCGGTGTAGATATTTCCATCTTTCTACAGATGGCATTGTAGATATTTCCATGTTTATACAGATGGCGGTGTAGATATTTCCATGTTTATATAGATGGTGGTGTAGATATTACCATGTTTAAAGAGATAGCGGTGTAGATATGTCCATGTTTGTACAGATATCGGTGTAGATATTTCCACGTTTATACAGATAGCCGTGTAGATATTTCCATGTTTAAAGAGATAGCGGTGTAGGTATTTCCATGTTTATAGACATTGCGGTGTAGATATTTCCATGTTTATGTAGATGGCGTTGTAGATATTTCCATGTTTATACCGATAGCGGTGTTGGTATTTCCACGTTTACTCAGATAGCAATGTAGATATTTCCATGTTTATACAGATCGCGGTGTAGATATTTATATCTTTATACAGATGGCATTGTAGATATTGCCTTATTCACACAGATGGCAGTGTAGATATTTTCATGTTTCTAGAGATGGCGGTGTAGATATTTCCATATTTATAGAGATAGCGGTGTAGATATTTCCATCTTTCTACAGATGGCAGTGTAGATATTTCCATGTTTATACAGATGGTGGTGTAGATATTTCCATATTTATACAGATGTCTGTGTAGATATTTCCATGTGTATACAGATGGTATTGAAGGTATTTCCATGTTGATACAGATGGTGGTGAAGATATATCCGTGTTTATACACATGGCGGAGTAGATACTTCCATCTTTATGGAGATGGCAGTGTCGATATTTTCATCTTTCTACAGATGGCAGTGTAGATATTTCCATGTTTATACAGATGGCGGTGTTGATATTTCCATCTATACACAGATGGCGTGTAGATATTTCCATGTTTATACAGATGGCGGCATAGATATTTCCATGGACATGCAGATGGTGGTGTAGATATTTCCATGTTTATAAAGATAGCGGTGTAGATATTTCCATGTTTACACAGATGGGGGTGTAGATATTTCCGTGTTTATACACATGGCGGAGTAGATACTTCCATCTTTATGGAGATGCAAGTGTAGATATTTTCATGTTTATAGAGATGGCGGTGTAGATATTTCCATATTTATAGAGATAGCGGTGTAGATATTTCCATCTTTCTACCCATGGCAGTGTAGATATTTCCATGTTTATACAGATGGCGGTGTAGGTATTTCCATATTTATACAGATGTCTGTGTAGACATTTCCATGTGTATACAGATGGTATTGAAGGTATTTCTATGTTTATACAGATGGTGGTGTAGATATTTCCATGTTTATTCAGATGACTGTGTAGATATTTCCATGTTTTTACAGATGGCAGTGTAGATATTTCAATGTTTATAGAGATGGCACTGTAGATATTTCCATGTTTATACAGATCGCGGTGTAGATATTTCCATGTTTATACAGATAGCGGTGTAGATATTTCCATGTTTTTACAGATATCGGTGTAGATATTTCCATGTTTACACAGATTGCGGTGTAGATATTTCCATCTTTCTACAGATGGCATTGTAGATATTTCCATGTTTATACAGATGGCGGTGTAGATATTTCCATGTTTATATAGATGGTGGTGTAGATATTACCATGTTTATACAGATAGCGGTGTAGATATTTCCAAGTTTATACAGATCATGGTGAAGATATTTCCATGTTGATACAGATCGCGGTGTAGATATTTCCATGTTTATACAGATCGCGGTGTAGATATTTCCATGTTTACACAGATTGCGGTGTAGACATTTCCATCTTTCTACAGATGGCATTGTAGATATTTCCATGTTTATACAGATGGCGGTGTAGATATTTCCATGTTTATATAGATGGTGGTGTAGATATTAACATGTTTATACAAATAGCGGTGTAGATATTTCCATGTGTATACGGATCGCGGTGTAGATATTTCCGTGTTTATACAGATCGCGTTCTAGATATTTCCATGTTTATACAGATCGCGGTGTAGATATTTCCATGTTTGTACAGATAGCGGTGTAGATATTTCCATGTTTATACAGATAGCGGTGTAGATATTTCCATGTTTAAAGAGATATCGGTGTAGGTATTTCCATGTTTATAGACATTGCGGTGTAGATATTTCCATGTTTATGTAGATGGCGTTGTAGATATTTCCATGTTTTTACCGATAGCGGTGTTGGTATTTCCACGTTTACTCAGATAGCGATGTAGATATTTCCATGTTTATACAGATCGCGGTGCAGATATTTATATCTTTATACTGATGGCATTGTAGATATTTCCTTATTCACACAGATGGCGGTGTAGATGTTTCCATGTTTATACAGATGGCGGAGTAGTTAGTTCCATGTTTATGGAGATGGCAGTGTAGATATTTTCATGTTTATAGAGATGGCGGTGTAGATATTTCCATGTTTACAGAGATAGCAGTGTAGGTATTTACATGTTTATACAGATGGCTGTGTAGATATTTCCATGTGTATACAGATGGCATTGTAGATATTTCCAAGTTTATACAGATGACTGTATAGGTATTTCCATGTTTTTACAGATGGCAGTGCAGATATTTCCATGTTTATAGAGATAGCGGTGTAGATATTTCCATGTTTGTACAGATGGCGGTGATGATATTTCCATGTATACACAGATGGCCATGTAGATATTTCCATGTTTATACATATGGCGGCACAGATATTTCCATGGACATGCAGATGGTGGTGTAGATATTTCCATGTTTATACAGATAGCGGTGTAGATATTTCCATGTTTACACAGATGGTGGTGTAGATATTTCCGTGTTTATACACATGGCGGAGTAGATACTTCCATCTTTATGGAGATGGCAGTGTAGATATTTTCATGTTTATAGAGATGGCGGTGTAGATATTTCCATATTTATAGAGATAGCGGTGTAGATATTTCCATGTTTCTACAGATGGCAGTGTAGATATTTCCATGTTTATACAGATGGCGGTGTAGATATTTCCATATTTATACAGATGTCTGTGTAGATATTTCCATGTGTATACAGATGGTATTGAAGGTATTTCCATGTTTATACAGATGTTGGTGTAGATATTTCCATGTTTATTCAGATGACTGTGTAGATATTTCCATGTTTTTACAGATGGCAGTGTAGATATTTCAATGTATATAGAGATGGCACTGTAGATATTAACATGTTTATACAGATCGCGGTGTAGATATTTCCATGTTTATACAGATAGCGGTGTAGATATTTCCATGTTTTTACAGATATCGGTGGAGATATTTCCATGTTTACACAGATTGCGGTGTAGATATTTCCATCTTTCTACAGATGGCATTGTAGATATTTCCATGTTTATACAGATGGCGGTGTAGATATTTCCATGTTTTTACAGATATCGGTGTAGATATTTCCTTGTTTACACAGATTGCGGAGTAGATATTTCCATCTTTCTACAGATGGTATTGTAGATATTTCCATGTTTATACAGATGGCGGTGTAGATATTTCCATGTGTATATAGATGGTGGTGTAGATATTACCATGTTTATACAGATAGTGGTGTAGATATTTCCATGTTTGCAGATCGTGGTGAAGGTATTTCCATGTTTATATAGATCGCGGTGTAGATATTTCCATGTTTATACAGATCGCGTTGAAGATATTTCCATGTTTATACAGATTGCGGTGTAGATATTTCCATGTTTATACAGATAGCGGTGTAGATATTTCCATGTTTAAAGAGATAGCGGTGTAGGTATTTCCATGTTTATAGACATTGCGGTGTAGATATTTCCATGTTTATGTAGATGGCGTTGTAGATATTTCCATGTTTATACCTTTAGCGGTGTTGGTATTTCCACGTTTACTCAGATAACGATGTAGATATTTCCATGTTTATACAGATCGCGGTGCAGATATTTATATCTTTATACAGATGGCATTGTAGATATTTCCTTATTCACACAGATGCCGGTGTAGATGTTTCCATGTTTATACAGATGGTGGAGTAGTTAGTTCCATGTTTATGGAGATGGCAGTGTAGATATTTTCATGTTTATAGATATGGCGGTGTAGATATTTCCATGTTTATAGAGATAGCAGTGTAGATATTTACATGTTTATACAGATGGCTGTGTAGATATTTCCATGTGTATACAGATGGCATTGTAGATATTTCCATGTTTATACAGATGACTGTATAGGTATTTCCATGTTTTTACAGATGGCAGTGCAGATATTTCCATGTTTATAGAGATAGCGGTATAGATATTTTCATGTTTGTACAGATGGCGGTGTTGATATTTCCATCTATACACACATGGCCATGTAGATATTTCCATGTTTATACAGATGGCGGCATAGATATTTCCATGGACATGCAGATGGTCGTGTAGGTATTTCCATGTTTATACAGATAGCAGTGAAGATATTTCCATGTTTACACAGATGGTGGTGTAGATATTTCCGTGTTTATACACATGGCGGAGTAGTTACTTCCATCTTTATGGAGATGGCAGGGTAGATATTTTCATGTTTATAGAGATGGCGGTGTAGATATTTCCATATTTATAGAGATAGCAGTGTAGATATTTCCATCTTTCTACAGATGTCAGTGTAGGTATTTCCATGTTTATACAGATGTTGTAGATATTTCCATATTTATACAGATGTCTGTGTAGATATTTCCATGTGTATGCAGATGGTATTGAAGGTATTTCCATGTTTATACAGATGGTGGTGTAGATATTTCCATGTTTATTCAGATGACTGTGTAGATATTTCCATGTTTTTACAGATATCGGTGTAGATATTTCCATGTTTACACAGATTTCGGTGTAGATATTTCCATCTTTCTACAGATGGCATTGTAGATATTTCCATGTTTATACAGATGGCGGTGTAGATATTTCCATGTTTATATAGATGGTGGTGTAGATATTACCATGTTTATACAGATAGCGGTGTAGATATTTCCATGTTTATACAGATCGTGGTGAAGATATTTCCATGTTTATACAGATTGCGGTGTAGATATTTCCATGTTTTTACAGATATCGGTGTAGATATTTCCATGTTTACACAGATTGCGGTGTAGACATTTCCATCTTTCTACAGATGGCATTGTAGATATTTCCATGTTTATACAGATGGCGGTGTAGATATTTCCATGTTTATATAGATGGTGGTGTAGATATTACCATGTATATACAGATAGCGGTGTAGATATTTCCATGTTTATACAGATCGTGGTGAAGATATTTCCATGTTTATACAGATCGCAGTGTAGATATTTCCATGTTTATAGAGATCGTGGTGTAGATATTTCCATGTTTATACAGATCGCGGTGTAGATATTTCCATGTTTATACAGATCGCGGTGTAGATATTTCCATGTTTATACAGATCGCGTTTTAGATATTTCCATGTTTATACAGATCGCGGTGTAGATATTTCCATGTTTGTACAGATAGCGGTGTAGATATTTCCATGTTTATACAGATAGCGGTGTAGATAATTCCATGTTTAAAGACATAGCGGTGTAGGTATTTCCATGTTTATAGACATTGCGGTGTAGATATTTCCATGTTTATGTAGATGGCGTTGTAGATATTTCCATGTTTATACCGATAGCGGTGTTGGTATTTCCATGTTTGCTCAGATAGCGATGTAGATATTTCCATGTTTATACAGATCGCGGTGCAGATATTTATATCTTTATACAGATGGCATTGTAGATATTTCCTTATTCACACAGATGGCGGTGTAGATGTTTCCATGTTTATACAGATGGCGGAGTAGTTAGTTCCATGTTTATGGAGATGGCAGTGTAGATATTTTCATGTTTATAGAGATGGCGGTGTAGATATTTCATGTTTATAGAGATAGAAGTGTAGATATTTACATATTTATACAGATGGCTGTGTAGATATGTCCATGTGTATACAGATGGCATTGTAGATATTTCCATGTTTATACAGATGACTGTATAGGTATTTCCATGTTTTTACAGATGGCAGTGCAGATATTTCCATGTTTATAGAGATAGCGGTGTAGATATTTCCATGTTTGTACAGATGGCGGTGTTGATATTTCCATCTATACAGAGATGGCCGTGTAGATATTTCCATGTTTATACAGATGGCGGCATAGATATTTCCATGGATATGCAGATGGTGGTGTAGATATTTCCATGTTTATACAGATAGCGGTGTAGATATTTCCATGTTTACACAGATGGTGGTGTAGACATTTCCGTGTTTATACACATGGCGGAGTAGATAGTTCCATCTTTATGGAGATGGCAGTGTAGATATTTTCATGTTTATAGAGATGGCGGTGTAGATATTTCCATATTTATAGAGATAGCGGTGTAGATATTTCCATCTTTCTACAGATGGCAGTGTAGATATTTCCATGTTTATACAGATGGCGGGGTAGATATTTCCATATTTATACAGATGTCTGTGTAGATATTTCCGTGTGTATACAGATGGTATTGAAGGTATTTCCATGTTTATACAGATGGTGGTGTAGATATTTCCATGTTTATTCAGATGACTGTGTAGATATTTCCATGTTTGTACAGATAGCGGTGTAGATATTTCCATGTTTATACAGATAGCGGTGTAGATATTTCCATGTTTAAAGAGATATCGGTGTAGGTATTTCCATGTTTATAGACATTGCGGTGTAGATATTTCCATGTTTATGTAGATGGCGTTGTAGATATTTCCATGTTTTTACCGATAGCGGTGTTGGTATTTCCACGTTTACTCAGATAGCGATGTAGATATTTCCATGTTTATACAGATCGCGGTGCAGATATTTATATCTTTATACTGATGGCATTATAGATATTTCCTTATTCACACAGATGGCGGTGTAGATGTTTCCATGTTTATACAGATGGCGGAGTAGTTAGTTCCATGTTTATGGAGATGGCAGTGTAGATATTTTCATGTTTATAGAGATGGCGGTGTAGATATTTCATGTTTATAGAGATAGCAGTGTAGATATTTACATATTTATACAGATGGCTGTGTAGATATGTCCATGTGTATACAGATGGCATTGTAGATATTTCCATGTTTATACAGATGACTGTATAGGTATTTCCATGTTTTTACAGATGGCAGTGCAGATATTTCCATGTTTATAGAGATACCGGTGTAGATATTTCCATGTTTGTACAGATGGCGGTGTTGATATTTCCATCTATACACAGATGGCCGTGTAGATATTTCCATGTTTATACAGATGGCGGCATAGATATTTCCATGGATATGCAGATGGTGGTGTAGATATTTCCATGTTTATACAGATAGCGGTGTAGATATTTCCATGTTTACACAGATGGTGGTGTAGATATTTCCGTGTTTATACACATGGCGGAGTAGATAGTTCCATCTTTATGGAGATGGCAGTGTAGATATTTTCATGTTTATAGAGATGGCGGTGTAGATATTTCCATATTTATAGAGATAGCGGTGTAGATATTTCCATCTTTCTACAGATGGCAGTGTAGATATTTCCATGTTTATACAGATGGCGGGGTAGATATTTCCATATTTATACAGATGTCTGTGTAGATATTTCCGTGTGTATACAGATGGTATTGAAGGTATTTCCATGTTTATACAGATGGTGGTGTAGATATTTCCATGTTTATTCAGATGACTGTGTAGATATTTCCATGTTTTTACAGATGGCAGTGTAGATATTTCAATGTTTATAGAGATGGCACTGTAGATATTTCCATGTTTATACAGATCGCGGTGTAGATATTTCCATGTTTATACAGATAGCGGTGCAGATATTTCCATGTTTTTACAGATATCGGTGTAGATATTTCCATGTTTACACAGATTGCGGTGTAGACATTTCCATCTTTCTACAGATGGCATTGTAGATATTTCCATGTTTATACAGATGGCGGTGTAGATATTTCCATGTTTATATAGATGGTGGTGTAGATATTACCATGTTTATACAGATAGCGGTGTAGATATTTCCATGTTTATACAGATCGTGGTGAAGATATTTCCATGTTTATACAGATCGCAGTGTAGATATTTCCATGTTTATACAGATCGCGGTGTAGATATTTCCATGTTTATACAGATCGCGGTGTAGATATTTCCATGTTTATACAGATCGCGGTGTAGATATTTCCATGTTTATACAGATCGCGTTTTAGATATTTCCATGTTTATACAGATCGCGGTGTAGATATTTCCATGTTTGTACAGATAGCGGTGTAGATATTTCCATGTTTATACAGATAGCGGTGTAGATAATTCCATGTTTAAAGACATAGCGGTGTAGGTATTTCCATGTTTATAGACATTGCGGTGTAGATATTTCCATGTTTATGTAGATGGCGTTGTAGATATTTCCATGTTTATACCGATAGCGGTGTTGGTATTTCCACGTTTGCTCAGATAGCGATGTAGATATTTCCATGTTTATACAGATCGCGGTGCAGATATTTATATCTTTATACAGATGGCATTGTAGATATTTCCTTATTCACACAGATGGCGGTGTAGATGTTTCCATGTTTATACATTTGGCGGAGTAGTTAGTTCCATGTTTATGGAGATGGCAGGGTAGATATTTTCATGTTTATAGAGATGGCGGTGTAGATATTTCCATGTTTACAGAGATAGCAGTGTAGGTATTTACATGTTTATACAGATGGCTGTGTAGATATTTCCATGTGTATACAGATGGCATTGTAGATATTTCCAAGTTTATACGGATGACTGTATAGGTATTTCCATGTTTTTACAGATGGCAGTGCAGATATTTCCATGTTTATAGAGATAGCGGTGTAGATATTTCCATGTTTGTACAGATGGCGGTGTTGATATTTCCATCTATACACAGATGGCCATGTAGATATTTCCATGTTTATACATATGGCGGCATAGATATTTCCATGGACATGCAGATGGTGGTGTAGATATTTCCATGTTTATACAGATAGCGGTGTAGATATTTCCATGTTTACACAGATGGTGGTGTAGATATTTCCGTGTTTATACACATGGCGGAGTAGATACTTCCATCTTTATGGAGATGGCAGTGTAGATATTTTCATGTTTATAGAGATGGCGGTGTAGATATTTCCATATTTATAGAGATAGCGGTGTAGATATTTCCATGTTTCTACAGATGGCAGTGTAGATATTTCCATGTTTATACAGATGGCGGTGTAGATATTTCCATATTTATAAAGATGTCTTTGTAGATATTTCCATGTGTATACAGATGGTATTGAAGGTATTTCCATGTTTATACAGATGGTGGTGTAGATATTTCCATGTTTGCAGATCGTGGTGAAGGTATTTCCATGTTTATATAGATCGCGGTGTAGATATTTCCATGTTTATACAGATCGCGTTGAAGATATTTCCATGTTTATACAGATTGCGGTGTAGATATTTCCATGTTTATACAGATAGCGGTGTAGATATTTCCATGTTTAAAGAGATAGCGGTGTAGGTATTTCCATGTTTATAGACATTGCGGTGTAGATATTTCCATGTTTATGTAGATGGCGTTGTAGATATTTCCATGTTTATACCTTTAGCGGTGTTGGTATTTCCACGTTTACTCAGATAACGATGTAGATATTTCCATGTTTATACAGATCGCGGTGCAGATATTTATATCTTTATACAGATGGCATTGTAGATATTTCCTTATTCACACAGATGCCGGTGTAGATGTTTCCATGTTTATACAGATGGTGGAGTAGTTAGTTCCATGTTTATGGAGATGGCAGTGTAGATATTTTCATGTTTATAGATATGGCGGTGTAGATATTTCCATGTTTATAGAGATAGCAGTGTAGATATTTACATGTTTATACAGATGGCTGTGTAGATATTTCCATGTGTATACAGATGGCATTGTAGATATTTCCATGTTTATACAGATGACTGTATAGGTATTTCCATGTTTTTACAGATGGCAGTGCAGATATTTCCATGTTTATAGAGATAGCGGTATAGATATTTTCATGTTTGTACAGATGGCGGTGTTGATATTTCCATCTATACACAGATGGCCATGTAGATATTTCCATGTTTATACAGATGGCGGCATAGATATTTCCATGGACATGCAGATGGTCGTGTAGGTATTTCCATGTTTATACAGATAGAAGTGAAGATATTTCCATGTTTACACAGATGGTGGTGTAGATATTTCCGTGTTTATACACATGGCGGAGTAGTTACTTCCATCTTTATGGAGATGGCAGGGTAGATATTTTCATGTTTATAGAGATGGCGGTGTAGATATTTCCATATTTATAGAGATAGCAGTGTAGATATTTCCATCTTTCTACAGATGTCAGTGTAGGTATTTCCATGTTTATACAGATGTTGTAGATATTTCCATATTTATACAGATGTCTGTGTAGATATTTCCATGTGTATGCAGATGGTATTGAAGGTATTTCCATGTTTATACAGATGGTGGTGTAGATATTTCCATGTTTATTCAGATGACTGTGTAGATATTTCCATGTTTTTACAGATATCGGTGTAGATATTTCCATGTTTACACAGATTTCGGTGTAGATATTTCCATCTTTCTACAGATGGCATTGTAGATATTTCCATGTTTATACAGATGGCGGTGTAGATATTTCCATGTTTATATAGATGGTGGTGTAGATATTACCATGTTTATACAGATAGCGGTGTAGATATTTCCATGTTTATACAGATCGTGGTGAAGATATTTCCATGTTTATACAGATTGCGGTGTAGATATTTCCATGTTTTTACAGATATCGGTGTAGATATTTCCATGTTTACACAGATTGCGGTGTAGACATTTCCATCTTTCTACAGATGGCATTGTAGATATTTCCATGTTTATACAGATGGCGGTGTAGATATTTCCATGTTTATATAGATGGTGGTGTAGATATTACCATGTATATACAGATAGCGGTGTAGATATTTCCATGTTTATACAGATCGTGGTGAAGATATTTCCATGTTTATACAGATCGCAGTGTAGATATTTCCATGTTTATAGAGATCGTGGTGTAGATATTTCCATGTTTATACAGATCGCGGTGTAGATATTTCCATGTTTATACAGATCGCGGTGTAGATATTTCCATGTTTAAAAAGATCGCGTTTTAGATATTTCCATGTTTATACAGATCGCGGTGTAGATATTTCCATGTTTGTACAGATAGCGGTGTAGATATTTCCATGTTTATACAGATAGCGGTGTAGATAATTCCATGTTTAAAGACATAGCGGTGTAGGTATTTCCATGTTTATAGACATTGCGGTGTAGATATTTCCATGTTTATGTAGATGGCGTTGTAGATATTTCCATGTTTATACCGATAGCGGTGTTGGTATTTCCATGTTTGCTCAGATAGCGATGTAGATATTTAAATGTTTATACAGATCGCGGTGCAGATATTTATATCTTTATACAGATGGCATTGTAGATATTTCCTTATTCACACAGATGGCGGTGTAGATGTTTCCATGTTTATACATTTGGCGGAGTAGTTAGTTCCATGTTTATAGAGATAGCAGTGTAGATATTTACATATTTATACAGATGGCTTTGTAGATATGTCCATGTGTATACAGATGGCATTGTAGATATTTCCATGTTTATACAGATGACTGTATAGGTATTTCCATGTTTTTACAGATGGCAGTGCAGATATTTCCATGTTTATAGAGATAGCGGTGTAGATATTTCCATGTTTGTACAGATGGCGGTGTTGATATTTCCATCTATACACAGATGGCCGTGTAGATATTTCCATGTTTATACAGATGGCGGCATAGATATTTCCATGGATATGCAGATGGTGGTGTAGATATTTCCATGTTTATACAGATAGCGGTGTAGATATTTCCATGTTTACACAGATGGTGGTGTAGATATTTCCGTGTTTATACACATGGCGGAGTAGATAGTTCCATCTTTATGGAGATGGCAGTGTAGATATTTTCATGTTTATAGAGATGGCGGTGTAGATATTTCCATATTTATAGAGATAGCGGTGTAGATATTTCCATCTTTCTACAGATGGCAGTGTAGATATTTCCATGTTTATACAGATGGCGGGGTAGATATTTCCATATTTATACAGATGTCTGTGTAGATATTTCCGTGTGTATACAGATGGTATTGAAGGTATTTCCATGTTTATACAGATGGTGGTGTAGATATTTCCATGTTTATTCAGATGACTGTGTAGATATTTCCATGTTTTTACAGATGGCAGTGTAGATATTTCAATGTTTATAGAGATGGCACTGTAGATATTTCCATGTTTATACAGATCGCGGTGTAGATATTTCCATGTTTATACAGATAGCGGTGCAGATATTTCCATGTTTTTACAGATATCGGTGGAGATATTTCCATGTTTACACAGATTGCGGTGTAGACATTTCCATCTTTCTACAGATGGCATTGTAGATATTTCCATGTTTATACAGATGGCGGTGTAGATATTTCCATGTTTATATAGATGGTGGTGTAGATATTACCATGTTTATACAGATAGCGGTGTAGATATTTCCATGTTTATACAGATCGTGGTGAAGATATTTCCATGTTTATACAGATCGCAGTGTAGATATTTCCATGTTTATACAGATCGCGGTGTAGATATTTCCATGTTTATACAGATCGCGGTGTAGATATTTCCATGTTTATACAGATCGCGGTGTAGATATTTCCACGTTTATACAGATCGCGTTTTAGATATTTCCATGTTTATACAGATCGCGGTGTAGATATTTCCATGTTTATACAGATCGCGTTTTAGATATTTCCATGTTTATACAGATCACGGTGTAGATATTTCCATGTTTGTACAGATAGCGGTGTAGATATTTCCATGTTTATACAGATAGCGGTGTAGATAATTCCATGTTTAAAGACATAGCGGTGTAGGTATTTCCATGTTTATAGACATTGCGGTGTAGATATTTCCATGTTTATGTAGATGGCGTTGTAGATATTTCCATGTTTATACCGATAGCGGTGTTGGTATTTCCACGTTTGCTCAGATAGCGATGTAGATATTTCCATGTTTATACAGATCGCGGTGCAGATATTTATATCTTTATACAGATGGCATTGTAGATATTTCCTTATTCACACAGATGGCCGTGTAGATGTTTCCATGTTTATACATTTGGCGGAGTAGTTAGTTCCATGTTTATGGAGATGGCAGGGTAGATATTTTCATGTTTATAGAGATGGCGGTGTAGATATTTCCATGTTTACAGAGATAGCAGTGTAGGTATTTACATGTTTATACAGATGGCTGTGTAGATATTTCCATGTGTATACAGATGGCATTGTAGATATTTCCAAGTTTATACAGATGACTGTATAGGTATTTCCATGTTTTTACAGATGGCAGTGCAGATATTTCCATGTTTATAGAGATAGCGGTGTAGATATTTCCATGTTTGTACAGATGGCGGTGTTGATATTTCCATCTATACACAGATGGCCATGTAGATATTTCCATGTTTATACAGATAGCGGCATAGATATTTCCATGGACATGCAGATGGTGGTGTAGATATTTCCATGTTTATACAGATAGTGGTGTAGATATTTCCATGTTTACACAGATGGTGGTGTAGATATTTCCGTGTTTATACACATGGCGGAGTAGATACTTCCATCTTTATGGAGATGGCAGTGTAGATATTTTCATGTTTATAGAGATGGCGGTGTAGATATTTCCATATTTATAGAGATAGCGGTGTAGATATTTCCATGTTTCTACAGATGGCAGTGTAGATATTTCCATGTTTATACAGATGGCGGTGTAGATATTTCCATATTTATAAAGATGTCTTTGTAGATATTTCCATGTGTATACAGATGGTATTGAAGGTATTTCCATGTTTATACAGATGGTGGTGTAGATATTTCCATGTTTATTCAGATGACTGTGTAGATATTTCCATGTTTTTACAGATGACAGTGTAGATATTTCAATGTATATAGAGATGGCACTGTAGATATTTCCATGTTTATACAGATCGCGGTGTAGATATTTCCATGTTTATACAGATAGCGGTGTAGATATTTCCATGTTTTTACAGATATCGGTGGAGATATTTCCATGTTTACACAGATTGCGGTGTAGATATTTCCATCTTTCTACAGATGGCATTGTAGATATTTCCATGTTTATACAGATGGCGGTGTAGATATTTCCATGTTTATATAGATGGTGGTGTAGATATTACCATGTTTATACAGATAGCGGTGTAGGTATTTCCGTGTTTACAGATCGTGGTGAAGGTATTTCCATGTTCATACAGATCACGGTGTAGATATTTCCATGTTTATACAGATCGCGTTGTAGATATTTCCATGTTTATACAGATTTCGGTGTAGATATTTCCATGTTTGTACAGATAGCGGTGTAGATATTTCCATGTTTATACAGATAGCGGTGTAGATATTTCCATGTTTAAAGAGATAGCGGTGTAGGTATTTCCATGTTTATAGACATTGCGGTGTAGATATTTCCATGTTTATGTAGATGGCGTTGTAGATATTTCCATGTTTATACCGATAGCGGTGTTGGTATTTCCACGTTTACTCAGATAGCGATGTAGATATTTCCATGTTTATACAGATCGCGGTGCAGATATTTATGTCTTTATTCAGATGGCATTGTAGATATTTCCTTATTCACACAGATGGCGGTGTAGATGTTTCCATGTTTATACATATGGCGTAGTAGTTAGTTCCATGTTTATGGAGATGGCAGTGTAGATATTTTCATGTTTATAGAGATGGCTTTGTAGATATTTCCATGTTTATAGAGATAGCAGTGTAGATATTTACATGTCTATACAGATGGCTGTGTAGATATTTCCATGTGTATACAGATGGCATTGTAGATATTTCCATGTTTATACAGATGACTGTATAGGTATTTCCATGTTTTTACAGATGGCAGTGCAGATATTTCCATGTTTATAGAGATAGCGGTATAGATATTTTCAAGTTTGTACAGATGGCGGTGTTGATATTTCCATCTATACACAGATGGCCGTGTAGATATTTCCATGTTTCTACAGATGGCGGCATAGATATTTCCATGGACATGCAGATGGTGTTGTAGGTATTTCCATGTTTATACAGATAGCAGCGTAGATATTTCCATGTTTACACAGATGGTGGTGTAGATATTTCCGTGTTTATACACATGGCGGAGTAGTTACTTCCATCTTTATGGAGATGGAAGTGTAGATATTTTCATGTTTATAGAGATGGCGGTGTAGATATTTCCATATTTATAGAGATAGCGGTGTAGATATTTCCATTTTTCTACAGATGGCAGTGTAGATATTTCCATGTTTATACAGATGTTGTAGATATTTCCATATTTATACAGATGTCTGTGTAGATATTTCCATCTGTATACAGATGGTATTGAAGGTATTTCCATGTTTATACAGATGGTGGTGTAGATATTTCCATGTTTATTCAGATGACTGTGTAGATATTTCCATGTTTTTACAGATGGCAGTGTAGATATTTCAATGTTTATAGAGATGGCACTGTAGATATTTCCATGTTTATACAGATCGCGGTGTAGATATTTCCATGTTTATACAGATAGCGGTGTAGATATTTCCATGTTTTTACAGATATCGGTGTAGATATTTCCATGTTTACACAGATTGCGGTGTAGATATTTCCATCTTTCTACAGATGGCATTGTAGATATTTCCATGTTTATACAGATGGCGGTGTAGATATTTCCATGTGTATATAGATGGTGGTGTAGATATTACCATGTTTATACAGATAGCGGTGTAGATATTTCCATGTTTACAGATCGTGGTGAAGGTATTTCCATGTTTATATAGATCGCGGTGTAGATATTTCCATGTTTATACAGATCGCGTTGAAGATATTTCCATGTTTATACAGATTGCGGTGTAGATATTTCCATGTTTGTACAGATAGCGGTGTAGATATTTCCATGTTTATACAGATAGCGGTGTAGATATTTCCATGTTTAAAGAGATAGCGGTGTAGGTATTTCCATGTTTATAGACATTGCGGTGTAGATATTTCCACGTTTATGTAGATGGCGTTGTAGATATTTCCATGTTTATACCGATAGCGGTGTTGGTATTTCCACGTTTACTCAGATAACGATGTAGATATTTCCATGTTTATACAGATCGCGGTGCAGATATTTATATCTTTATACAGATGGCATTGTAGATATTTCCTTATTCACACAGATGCCGGTGTAGATGTTTCCATGTTTATACAGATGGTGGAGTAGTTAGTTCCATGTTTATGGAGATGGCAGTGTAGATATTTTCATGTTTATAGAGATGGCGGTGTAGATATTTCCATGTTTATAGAGATAGCAGTGTAGATATTTACATGTTTATACAGATGGCTGTGTAGATATTTCCATGTGTATACAGATGGCATTGTAGATATTTCCATGTTTATACAGATGACTGTATAGGTATTTCCATGTTTTTACAGATGGCAGTGCAGATATTTCCACGTTTATAGAGATAGCGGTATAGATATTTTCATGTTTGTACAGATGGCGGTGTTGATATTTCCATCTATACACAGATGGCCATGTAGATATTTCCATGTTTATACAGATGGCGGCATAGATATTTCCATGGACATGCAGATGGTCGTGTAGGTATTTCCATGTTTATACAGATAGCAGTGTAGATATTTCCATGTTTACACAGATGGTGGTGTAGATATTTCCGTGTTTATACACATGGCGGAGTAGTTACTTCCATCTTTATGGAGATGGCAGCGTAGATATTTTCATGTTTATAGAGATGGCAGTGTAGATATTTCCATATTTATAGAGATAGCAGTGTAGATATTTCCATCTTTCTACAGATGTCAGTGTAGGTATTTCCATGTTTATACAGATGTTGTAGATATTTCCATATTTATACAGATGTCTGTGTAGATATTTCCATGTGTATGCAGATGGTATTGAAGGTATTTCCATGTTTATACAGATGGTGGTGTAGATATTTCCATGTTTATTCAGATGACTGTGTAGATATTTCCATGTTTTTACAGATATCGGTGTAGATATTTCCATGTTTACACAGATTTCGGTGTAGATATTTCCATCTTTCTACAGATGGCATTGTAGATATTTCCATGTTTATACAGATGGCGGTGTAGATATTTCCATGTTTATATAGATGGTGGTGTAGATATTACCATGTTTATACAGTTAGCGGTGTAGATATTTCCATGTTTATACAGATCGTGGTGAAGATATTTCCATGTTTATACAGATTGCGGTGTAGATATTTCCATGTTTATACAGATCGCGGTGTAGATATTTCCATGTTTACACAGATTGCGGTGTAGACATTTCCATCTTTCTACAGATGGCATTGTAGATATTTCCATGTTTATACAGATGGCGGTGTAGATATTTCCATGTTTATATAGATGGTGGTGTAGATATTACCATGTTTATACAAATAGCGGTGTAGATATTTCCATGTGTATACAGATCGCGGTGTAGATATTTCCGTGTTTATACAGATCGCGTTGTAGATATTTCCATGTTTATACAGATCGCGGTGTAGATATTTCCATGTTTGTACAGATAGCGGTGTAGATATTTCCATGTTTATACAGATAGCGGTGTAGATATTTCCATGTTTAAAGAGATATCGGTGTAGGTATTTCCATGTTTATAGACATTGCGGTGTAGATATTTCCATGTTTATGTAGATGGCGTTGTAGATATTTCCATGTTTTTACCGATAGCGGTGTTGGTATTTCCACGTTTACTCAGATAGCGATGTAGATATTTCCATGTTTATACAGATCGTGGTGCAGATATTTATATCTTTATACTGATGGCATTGTAGATATTTCCTTATTCACAGAGATGGCGGTGTAGATGTTTCCATGTTTATACCGATGGCGGAGTAGTTAGTTCCATGTTTATGGAGATGGCAGTGTAGATATTTTCATGTTTATAGAGATGGCAGTGTAGATATTTCATGTTTATAGAGATAGCAGTGTAGATATTTACATATTTATACAGATGGCTGTGTAGATATGTCCATGTGTATACAGATGGCATTGTAGATATTTCCATGTTTATACAGATGACTGTATAGGTATTTCCATGTTTTTACAGATGGCAGTGCAGATATTTCCATGTTTATAGAGATAGCGGTGTAGATATTTCCATGTTTGTACAGATGGCGGTGTTGATATTTCCATCTATACACAGATGGCCGTGTAGATATTTCCATGTTTATACAGATGGCGGCATAGATATTTCCATGGATATGCAGATGGTGGTGTAGATATTTCCATGTTTATACAGATAGCGGTGTAGATATTTCCATGTTTACACAGATGGTGGTGTAGACATTTCCGTGTTTATACACATGGCGGAGTAGATATTTCCATCTTTATGGAGATGGCAGTGTAGATATTTTCATGTTTATAGAGATGGCGGTGTAGATATTTCCATATTTATAGAGATAGCGGTGTAGATATTTCCATTTTCTACAGATGGCAGTGTAGATATTTCCATGTTTATACAGATGGCGGTGTAGATATTTCCATATTTATACAGATGTCTGTGTAGATATTTCCATGTGTATACAGATGGTATTGAATGTAATTCCATGTTTATACAGATGGTGGTGTAGATATTTCCATGTTTATTCAGATGACTGTGTAGATATTTCCATCTTTTTAGAGATGTTAGTGTAGATATTTCAATGTTTATAGAGATGGCACTGTAGATATTTCCATGTTTATACAGATCGCGGTGTAGATATTTCCATGTTTATACAGATAGCGGTGTAGATATTTCCATGTTTTTACAGATATCGGTGTAGATATTTCCATGTTTACACAGATTGCGGTGTAGACATTTCCATCTTTCTACAGATGGCATTGTAGATATTTCCATGTTTATACAGATGGCGGTGTAAATATTTCCATGTTTATATAGATGGTGGTGTAGATATTACCATGTTTATACAGATCGCGGTGTAGATATTTCCATGTTTATATAGATTGCGGTGTAGATATTTCCATGTTTATACAGATCGCGGTGTAGATATTTCCATGTTTATACAGATCGCGTTGTAGATATTTCCATGTTTATACAGATCGCGGTGTAGATATTTCCATGTTTGTACAGATAGCGGTGTAGATAATTCCATGTTTAAATACATAGCGGTGTAGGTATTTCCATGTTTATAGACATTGCGGTGTAGATATTTCCATGTTTATGTAGATGGCATTGTAGATATTTCCATGTTTATACCGATAGCGGTGTTGGTATTTCCACGTTTGCTCAGATAGCGATGTAGATATTTCCATGTTTATACAGATCGCGGTGCAGATATTTATATCTTTATACAGATGGCATTGTAGATATTTCCTTATTCACACAGATGGCGGAGTAGATGTTTCCATGTTTATACCTTTGGCAGAGTAGTTAGTTCCATGTTTATGGAGATGGCAGTGTAGATATTTTCATGTTTATAGAGATGGCGGTGTAGATATTTCCATGTTTACAGAGATAGCAGTGTAGATATTTACGTTTATACAGATGGCTGTGTAGATATTTCCATGTGTATACAGATGGCATTGTAGATATTTCCAAGTTTATACAGATGACTGTATAGGTATTTCCATGTTTTTACAGATGGCAGTGCAGATATTTCCATGTTTATAGAGATAGCGATGTAGATATTTCCATGTTTGTACAGATGGCAGTGTTGATATTTCCATCTATACACAGATGGCCATGTAGATATTTCCATGTTTATACAGATGGCGGCATAGATATTTCCATGGACATGCAGATGGTGGTGTAGATATTTCCATGTTTATACAGATAGCGGTGTAGATATTTCCATGTTTACACAGATGGTGGTGTAGATATTTCCGTGTTTATACACATGGCGGAGTAGATACTTCCATCTTTATGGAGATGGCAGTGTAGATATTTTCATGTTTATAGAGATGGCGGTGTAGATATTTCCATATTTATAGAGATAGCGGTGTATATATTTCCATGTTTCTACAGATGGCAGTGTAGATATTTCCATGTTTATACAGATGGCGGTGTAGATATTTCCATCTTTCTACAGATGTCAGTGTAGGTATTTCCATGTTTATACAGATGTTGTAGATATTTCCATATTTATACAGATGCCTGTGTAGATATTTCCATGTGTATGCAGATGGTATTGAAGGTATTTCCATGTTTATACAGATGGTGGTGTAGATATTTCCATGTTTATTCAGATGACTGTGTAGATATTTCCATGTTTTTACAGATATCGGTGTAGATATTTCCATGTTTACACAGATTTCGGTGTAGATATTTCCATCTTTCTACAGATGGCATTGTAGATATTTCCATGTTTATACAGATGGCGGTGTAGATATTTCCATGTTTATATAGATGGTGGTGTAGATATTACCATGTTTATACAGATAGCGGTGTAGATATTTCCATGTTTATACAGATCGTGGTGAAGATATTTCCATGTTTATACAGATTGCGGTGTAGATATTTCCATGTTTATACAGATCGCGGTGTAGATATTTCCATGTTTACAGAGATTGCGGTGTAGACATTTCCATCTTTCTACAGATGGCATTGTAGATATTTCCATGTTTATACAGATGGCGGTGTAGATATTTCCATGTTTATATAAATGGTGGTGTAGATATTACCATGTTTATACAAATAGCGGTGTAGATATTTCCATGTGTATACAGATCGCGGTGTAGATATTTCCGTGTTTATACAGATCGCGTTGTAGATATTTCCATGTTTATACAGATCGCGGTGTAGATATTTCCATGTTTGTACAGATAGCGGTGTAGATATTTCCATGTTTATACAGATAGCGGTGTAGATATTTCCATGTTTAAAGAGATATCGGAGTAGGTATTTCCATGTTTATAGACATTGCGGTGTAGATATTTCCATGTTTATGTAGATGGCGTTGTAGATATTTCCATGTTTTTACCGATAGCGGTGTTGGTATTTCCACGTTTACTCAGATAGCGATGTAGATATTTCCATGTTTATACAGATCGCGGTGCAGATATTTATATCTTTATACTGATGGCATTGTAGATATTTCCTTATTCACACAGACGGCGGTGTAGATGTTTCCATGTTTATACAGATGGCAGAGTAGTTAGTTCCATGTTTATGGAGATGGCAGTGTAGATATTTTCATGTTTATAGAGATGGCGGTGTAGATATTTCATGTTTATAGAGATAGCAGTGTAGATATTTACATATTTATACAGATGGCTGTGTAGATATGTCCATGTGTATACAGATGGCATTGTAGATATTTCCATGTTTATACAGATGACTGTATAGGTATTTCCATGTTTTTACAGATGGCAGTGCAGATATTTCCATGTTTATAGAGATAGCGGTGTAGATATTTCCATGTTTGTACAGATGGCGGTGTTGATATTTCCATCTATACACAGATGGCCGTGTAGATATTTCCATGTTTATACAGATGGCGGCATAGATATTTCCATGGATATGCAGATGGTGGTGTGGATATTTCCATGTTTATACAGATAGCGGTGTAGATATTTCCATGTTTACACAGATGGTGGTGTAGATATTTCCGTGTTTATACACATGGCGGGGTAGATACTTCCATCTTTATGGAGATGGCAGTGTAGATATTTTCATGTTTATAGAGATGGCGGTGTAGATATTTCCATATTTATAGAGATAGCGGTGTAGATATTTCCATCTTTCTACAGATGGCAGTGTAGATATTTCCATGTTTATACAGATGGCGGTGTAGATATTTCCATATTTATACAGATGTCTGTGTAGATATTTCCATGTGTATACAGATGGTATTGAATGTAATTCCATGTTTATACAGATGGTGGTGTAGATATTTCCATGTTTATTCAGATGACTGTGTAGATATTTCCATGTTTTTACAGACGGCAGTGTAGATATTTCAATGTTTATAGAGATGGAACTGTAGATATTTCCATGTTTATACAGATCGCGGTGTAGATATTTCCATGTTTATACAGATAGCGGTGTAGGTATTTCCCTGTTTTTACAGATATCGGTGTAGATATTTCCATGTTTACACAGATTGCGGTGTAGACATTTCCATCTTTCTACAGATGGCATTGTAGATATTTCCATGTTTATACAGATGGCGGTGTAGATATTTCCATGTTTATATAGATGGTGGTGTAGATATTACCATGTATATACAGATAGCGGTGTAGATATTTCCATGTTTATAAAGATCGTGGTGAAGATATTTCCATGTTTATACAGATCGCAGTGTAGATATTTCCATGTTTATAGAGATCGTGGTGTAGATATTTCCATGTTTATACAGATCGCGGTGTAGATATTTCCATGTTTATACAGATCGCGGTGTAGATATTTCCATGTTTATACAGATCGCGTTTTAGATATTTCCATGTTTATACAGATCGCGGTGTAGATATTTCCATGTTTGTACAGATAGCGGTGTAGATATTTCCATGTTTATACAGATAGCGGTGTAGATAATTCCATGTTTAAAGACATAGCGGTGTAGGTATTTCCATGTTTATAGACATTGCGGTGTAGATATTTCCATGTTTATGTAGATGGCGTTGTAGATATTTCCATGTTTATACCGATAGCGGTGTTGGTATTTCCACGTTTGCTCAGATAGCGATGTAGATATTTCCATGTTTATACAGATCGCGGTGCAGATATTTATATCTTTATACAGATGGCATTGTAGATATTTCCTTATTCACACAGATGGCGGTGTAGATGTTTCCATGTTTATACATTTGGCGGAGTAGTTAGTTCCATGTTTATGGAGATGGCAGGGTAGATATTTTCATGTTTATAGAGATGGCGGTGTAGATATTTCCATGTTTACAGAGATAGCAGTGTAGGTATTTACATGTTTATACAGATGGCTGTGTAGATATTTCCATGTGTATACAGATGGCATTGTAGATATTTCCAAGTTTATACAGATGACTGTATAGGTATTTCCATGTTTTTACAGATGGCAGTGCAGATATTTCCATGTTTATAGAGATAGCGGTGTAGATATTTCCATGTTTGTACAGATGGCGGTGTTGATATTTCCATCTATACACAGATGGCCATGTAGATATTTCCATGTTTATACAGATGGCGGCATAGATATTTCCATGGACATGCAGATGGTGGTGTAGATATTTCCATGTTTATACAGATAGCGGTGTAGATATTTCCATGTTTACACAGATGGTGGTGTAGATATTTCCGTGTTTATACACATGGCGGAGTAGATACTTCCATCTTTATGGAGATGGCAGTGTAGATATTTTCATGTTTATAGAGATGGCGGTGTAGATATTTCCATATTTATATAGATGGTGGTGTAGATATTACCATGTTTATACAAATAGCGGTGTAGATATTTCCATGTGTATACAGATCGCGGTGTAGATATTTCCCTGTTTATACAGATCGCGTTGTAGATATTTCCATGTTTATACAGATCGCGGTGTAGATATTTCCATGTTTGTACAGATAGCGGTGTAGATATTTCCATGTTTATACAGATAGCGGTGTAGATATTTCCATGTTTAAAGAGATATCGGTGTAGGTATTTCCATGTTTATAGACATTGCGGTGTAGATATTTCCATGTTTATGTAGATGGCGTTGTAGATATTTCCATGTTTTTACCGATAGAGGTGTTGGTATTTCCACGTTTACTCAGATAGCGATGTAGATATTTCCATGTTTATACAGATCGCGGTGCAGATATTTATATCTTTATACTGATGGCATTATAGATATTTCCTTATTCACACAGATGGCGGTGTAGATGTTTCCATGTTTATACAGATGGCGGAGTAGTTAGTTCCATGTTTATGGAGATGGCAGTGTAGATATTTTCATGTTTATAGAGATGGCGGTGTAGATATTTCATGTTTATAGAGATAGCAGTGTAGATATTTACATATTTATACAGATGGCTGTGTAGATATGTCCATGTGTATACAGATGGCATTGTAGATATTTCCATGTTTATACAGATGACTGTATAGGTATTTCCATGTTTTTACAGATGGCAGTGCAGATATTTCCATGTTTATAGAGATAGCGGTGTAGATATTTCCATGTTTGTACAGATGGCGGTGTTGATATTTCCATCTATACACAGATGGCCGTGTAGATATTTCCATGTTTATACAGATGGCGGCATAGATATTTCCATGGATATGCAGATGGTGGTGTAGATATTTCCATGTTTATACAGATAGCGGTGTAGATATTTCCATGTTTACACAGATGGTGGTGTAGATATTTCCGTGTTTATACACATGGCGGAGTAGATAGTTCCATCTTTATGGAGATGGCAGTGTAGATATTTTCATGTTTATAGAGATGGCGGTGTAGATATTTCCATATTTATAGAGATAGCGGTGTAGATATTTCCATCTTTCTACAGATGGCAGTGTAGATATTTCCATGTTTATACAGATGGCGGGGTAGATATTTCCATATTTATACAGATGTCTGTGTAGATATTTCCGTGTGTATACAGATGGTATTGAAGGTATTTCCATGTTTATACAGATGGTGGTGTAGATATTTCCATGTTTATTCAGATGACTGTGTAGATATTTCCATGTTTGTACAGATAGCGGTGTAGATATTTCCATGTTTATACAGATAGCGGTGTAGATATTTCCATGTTTAAAGAGATATCGGTGTAGGTATTTCCATGTTTATAGACATTGCGGTGTAGATATTTCCATGTTTATGTAGATGGCGTTGTAGATATTTCCATGTTTTTACCGATAGCGGTATTGGTATTTCCACGTTTACTCAGATAGCGATGTAGATATTTCCATGTTTATACAGATCGCGGTGCAGATATTTATATCTTTATACTGATGGCATTGTAGATATTTCCTTATTCACACAGATGGCGGTGTAGATGTTTCCATGTTTATACAGATGGCGGAGTAGTTAGTTCCATGTTTATGGAGATGGCAGTGTAGATATTTTCATGTTTATAGAGATGGCGGTGTAGATATTTCATGTTTATAGAGATAGCAGTGTAGATATTTACATATTTATACAGATGGCTGTGTAGATATGTCCA